>NC_079168.1:61544303-61609303 GCF_947568905.1 Ostrea edulis | reverse complement strand
GATGAAAAGCATGCCTTTGCATCACTAGGCATGTTTGACATTCAATACCTTATTAAAGAATGACTCCATTACGCGTGCAATTTTGTACCCAGGTATAAAACATGTATTTAAACAAGGCGTAAAAATCGTTACCGTCTTGGTCAATCAGAAATGGAATAGGCTGGTTACTTATTGACTCGCCCTCGTAGTACTATATTTTGTTTAAAATCAGACATAAATTCCATTTCTCTAGGATACACTAACTTTTATATGCAAATGAATCTGCCACAATGATCGGTCTTGATCAAACAGATGTCATTTTTATACTTTTTCCATTTTATTAACCATTTACAACAATGCATGTAATAAATAGCACTATCATAACAACACTAAATCACAAATGGTGAGGGGCACCTTGCAATCCTACCGTAGGTTCATGCTAGGGGCACCTTGCAGTCCTAAGTTAGTAACTCATCCACATCCATACAACCAGGTACCAAAAATCGCACAACAATGGATGAGATGAAAGCATTACCAAATGTAAAACTTCATAGAAATAAACAATTTAGTTTTTACGATGAAAATAAATCCCACAATTGTTCAGTTTGTGTCAGAAGTCCTGTCTGTACTTGGCACATGGTATCGTTAGAGTCTCCAGTCACAACGCCCATCCTGTGGATCTTTATCATCTGTGTGTTGGTCACTATCAGTTAAGTACTGGTCAGTATCATGAGGAACTGGACACGGCCAATTTCTTTAAGTGTTCCATAAAAACCTGCAAACTAACGTCATCTGTCAGCACCGCTGCACCACCATCCTGGAAAAACAGACAAACCACTCCAATTGACTTAAAGCAAAATATATGGATATGCCAATATCAGATGCATAAATACATGTAAGTAGATAAGAAGAACAGTATAGCTATTTGGAGAGATGAATCTAGAACAGGTTTATTTAACCACCATAAGCATGCAGACTTGAAACAAAATGAATAAATGACCCCTTAGAGTGTAAATAAGGGAAATAGGTAGACTGGATCATAAGATACAGAAAAACTTATCTCATTTTTATTTTCAGCCTTTTGCACTAAACCTCTGATCTATTGCACAATCAATATTCAGATGATATATTTACAACACCAAAATTACAAGTCTACTTTAATCCAACAAAACAATTTACAAATGTACATGTACTTGTCCTGGATAATTATATAATAGGCCTTTCCGAAAACGTGAGTTATCTCTCTTTGTATTCTTACATTTAGTGTGATTATGACAACTTCCGGGTAGTAACACAGTCAAACTGCGCATATATTATATATATAGTTATATTAGTATGGGCGCTGTTCAAAATCGAGAACAGTTGAAATCATTTGTACGAGAGAGTAAGAAAATATTAATGGAAAAAAAAAGAGAAGAATTTCTTGATCGAGTCGGGAGTGATTTTCGGGGGGAGGGGGGATTTTAAAAATTAAATTGGAAATCACCCAGACATTCATTTGTTTACATATGTCTCCAATAACGACTGACATAATTATTTTGTAGGCAATTTTTTTTCATTATAGATATTTAAAACGTCGAGTGCCTGTGGTGAGAAGATCTTGCATACATGTAAAATGCCCCCCCCCCCCTCCCCCTCTTTTCAAAATAAAAAAATCAATTAAATTAGGAAATCAACACTTTCATTGTTTTATCAGGGCTAAATTTATACCACCACCAATCGACTCTTTCAAAAATAAACCGGATTGCAATCATTGGGTAACTTTCTCCAAAGTACCTGGACGTGCAAATCATTTTGTACACTGCAGCATGAAGCTAGGATTGTTAATATCAACTGATATGTTTGAAATGCAGTAAAATAGGTAACTAAATAATATTTTTTATCAATTTTGTTGAATATTGCTAGACTGATATAAATTATTTTTCATAGACCTGTGTGATCCCGGAAGGGGGGGGGGGGGGCATATTCTCAAATGTACTCTCTGGGGGATAGGTAAGTTTACCCCCCCCCCCCCCCCTAATACAATGCTTTTGACGTCTCTGTATCTTCCCTCTTTTATTCGTTTTAGCCCCCTTGAAATCTACTTGATTATGTATAGGCACGTATCGTGTCATAAAAGAAATTGCAATGACAGATTTAGACACCCCCTTTCGCCACAAATTTACAAAATAATTTGAGTAAAACTCCAAATATTTTACTCAAAATGGCTGTATTTACAGGTACATACTCTTGCCAACTATAAATTCAGGGTGTTCAATTATACGTTATCTTATTTTCAAAGCATTGCATGTCTAAATATCAGTTTAAAGATGGTTTGTGACGACGAATTTCTTTATGGTTATACTTGTATTTGAAACTGTATAAAATTTGTGGGCAGACAGCTGGAAATCTGTCAGTGGCCTCTGTTTCATTTACAAGTAGGCCTACAGGCTGGGTTAAATTTTACTCACCAATCGAAGGAGATGAACATTTTCAGAATCCAGATGTGTCAGTCCGACATACCTAGACGTACATCGTGGCATAACTTTCATCGCTGAATGTACATGTACTACATTGATATTGAACAAGTAACTTCTGATATTTTATTATAAATCTGACTGTATTAAAACACGGGCTAAAGATCCTGAGGAAATGTATGCAATATATGATATATACTAATTTCAGTTATAAAACACGTGAAATCCTGGGAAATGGGGGGGGGGGGGGTAGTTAGAATAATCTTACTGCGTCTCGGGACAGACCCGTTGTAGGAAATTACATCAGTTTAACGATAGAACATCCTATCGGAGAGGGGGGGGGGGGTGTCCTCCTCTACTTACAACATTAATTTTCTATTATTTTTACAGGCAAAGTTGGTTATTTTCACGTGTATGAAGTAAACCTATGCATTGAGATCTTTTATTAACGTTAACATATTTGTTGGCGTGATTGCTGTAAAATTATACAGCAATATATATGCGGCCTTCTGCACTGTTGATAATGACGCTTCTCGAATATACTACCCGGAAGTCTTAACCTACTGTTACGCAAGCGTACTACGTTCCGGATCAAGGAAAGATAACTCATGTTTTCGGATTGGCCTATAGGGGAAAAACACCTTAACCTGGCTATTCATATCATATGTACCTCTTATCCATATAGAATTGACACTTATCAGATTCAAATATCACCACTACTCTTCTTTTTAGCTCAGCTGTTTTTGTCCTTGATAATCTAATATGTCTGTTTATTTACATTGTAACTATCCATTTATTACTAGGTCAATGTCCGCTTACCATGTCCACTCATTGTCTGTCCACTTATCACAGTGTGCATGTCTGTCCACTTATCACAGTGTGCATGTCTGTTCACTTATCACAGTGTGCATGTCTGTCCACTTATCACAGTGTGCATGTCTGTCCACTTATCACAGTGTGCATGTCTGTTCACTTATCACAGTGTGCATGTCTGTTCACTTATCACAGTGTGCATGTCTGTTCACTTAATATAATCTTGTCATTGTCTGTCCACATACTGTAGTATACATGTTTTTTCTCACATTATTACCAGTGTGAGATTTTTCTGTCTCGCACTGCTGTGACGTCATTTGATTGTGACGTCATATATTTTCTGTTTTACGTTACACGGTGAAGATTTACATTACACATGAAGTAAAAATATTTTGCATTGTTTTCTTTAAATTTTAATGTAGTATAGCTTTCTGGTGGACAGTCTTGGGTTTTTTAGTTTACACTCACAGTGTAAACCATTTTCGGGTATGCTCTTTCTGACCATCTGATTAGTTTTTGCATCTAAATTCAAAGGAGGATTTTGATAATATTTAGAATTTTCTCAAAGCTCCTAAATTTATGCACTAAACTGTAGGTAAAATGTGAGAAAAATAATCCTTCATTATTTACTCATGTGGGATAGGGAAATTCCACCTCTGGAACAAGATTCGCTGTCTAAGACTAAATAGAGCCTTGTCCCTATCCCACACTCATACTAATGAAGGATTCTATTAGTCTACTTACTGCAAGGTCATTGTCTATTCATAAAAATCATACTGCTAAACATTAATTTGTTTCATTTGAAATAAGATTAATTAAGTGATATTTTTTTTAAAAACTTTTTGAAATAAAAAGAATCTATTTTGTATGAATGTACAATGTAGGTTCCAAAATATTTTGGAACCAGCAATAATAAAGCATTTCGTAAAATCATTGATTAAAATTTCAATATCTTTTAGCAGTATTATTTTACATTAACACAACAGCACTTCTCTTAAGTGTCATTCATTGTAACAATACATAAACAAAACCCCAAACATAAAAACAATTCCACATGCAATGGCCCATGTTCATGCAGAACCCGTAGTCCCTGTGTTAAATACCTGATAGGTATCTGATGATGTTACAATCTATAACAAAGGTATTTTGTTTATTTCAGTGTATAATTCTAGTCAACATTTTATTAGAATAAATAAAACCAAAAGGTCGTTCATGGATTACAAACCAGCCTTTGATAACTACATGTTTCACAATTACACAAATCTACCATACACACCACAGTTGTCACAGGAGAATAATTTCCTGTTCCAGTTGAATATGAATGATAACAAAGAAAATGGATACAAACCATTCCAGATGACTGCTAGGGAAAAGGAGAGAGATGACTGAATATAGTGTGTTTTGTGAAACATTTTCCAAAATGATTTTCTTGGATTGCAGGACTGTATTATGACTGCTAATCATGAAATTGAAATGACTGTTATCTTAGAAAATAATGAAACTAGATAAAATCCCCACCTGTCCAAATCCATACATGTTGTTGTGGGTCTGTGATGGATTAACTCGGGACAGTAAGAATCGAGACTGAAATATAGAAAATGTGCATTAAGTACGCTGTTTTAGAATATCAAAATATTTCTGGAAGAGATAGAATTTATGAAACTAATTGGATATGAAGCAGTACTTGTGAGCCATCATGTTCTGTGTCAATATATCGCGGCATTGGGAATCTCGTCTGTAGGATTTCCTGGGCATCATCCACTGGAGCATTCAGAAGCTGTTTGAAATTCTCATATTCAGGTTGTTCATGATACCCCTGTTTTCGCCACAGAGCGATTGTCTGTAAATAGAAATGACATCAAACAATTTTCAATTACAATTTTCTCTCTATCAGATAAATATGAGCTATTCTAATTAACTGACTGCAAAAATCACTGTTCCATATTTCTAAAATTGTGTTTGAGGGAGATAACTCTTCCAATCCTTCTTAAGGATGTTTGCTCCTGAGCTTTTGAGCACAATTGCACAGGATGCTACAACTAAGTATTTACTGGTTCAATACTGATCCCATTGGTGCAAACATATTACACATCTATTACTGAACCTTATCCAGTTGAAAAAAATTGTGTCAATTCAAATTTTGAAAGGGTTTTGCAGGGACTAAATTTTGTGGCAGAAGGATTGATTAATCAAAAAGTTCTAAAGCTGCATGATATTACAGTTTCTGGTTCATCTTATACAGACCCTGAAGCATGCTACTACACTTCCAAAGTGTTTCGTTTCATTCCTTGCAAACTGTTCAGCGTTCTGTGCAAGAATCGTTCCATGCATGATTAAGCCACACCCATAGAAATGTGCAGATCGTTCAAACCACACCCTTAGAAATGTACAGACCGTGCAAGTCATTTCGGCATGGGATATGACAGGTAAACATTGTTGGGAATTTGAGCAATTATTTCAAAATTACGGAAGCCGATAGGTGCCAGGATATAGAATTAATATTTATTTAACTGGCGGCTGCCACTTATTATCTGGCGGCCGCCATATAAATTAACTGGCGGCCGCCAGTTATTTTATCTGGCGGCCGCCACTTAATTCATATATGGCGGCTGCCAATTGCAAAAACAATGTAATTCATATCGCTGAGTGATTATTATTTTGGAAAGATTTAGAATAGTACGCAAACACGCAGCATCGTTTTTCAAGGTGTATAGGGACAGTCGGAGGAGAAATTGTCTTCTACAATTGTTGACAAGCAGAAAAAGAACCTAAAATGTCTCTTTTGTCCAAACTTCGTTCTCCTAAATTGGAAGGAGGGGGCTCCGTTCATTCTTCAATTGATCAGTGCATTCATTATTACCATTCATTACTACCACCAAAAGAGTGGGATGTGGGCCAATCCGCCAATTAATCTTATTTCACATGTGAAAATAATTATAGTTTGCATGTGAAAATAATAGAAATTGAACGTCAAAAAAATGGAGGGTCAGCCCCGTGGTTCTACGTATTTAACAGTACAATCGAAAAACAATAATTTAATGCTCTTAATTGTATATATATATATATATATATATATATATATCTCACATACATATTACTAAGCATTGGGAGGGATTGCACCCCTTTCATTTTGAGAGAGAGATAGAGAAAGAGAGAGGAATTGAATAACTGGTGACAGCCACATATAAATTAACTGGCGGCCGCCAAATAATAAGTGGCGGCCGCCACATAAATTAAGTGGCGGCCGCCAGTTAAATAAATATTAATTCTATACCCTGGCACCTATCGGCTTCCGTACAAAATGTCTCTAAGACAGGCTTTCAACATTGAAAATCTGCAAATGATCGAAAGAAAACTGTTTATTATAAAACCAACAGGCAGACCAAAATCCGATACCATTTTACTACCCTTGGTAGTTTCTAGCAAGTGCAGAGATATGTATATCTCTGCCCTCAGTATTTTTATCATTTCGTGCAACTAGTTGCGAAGGGGATATAGCATCACAAATGTGCGTGTGTGTATCCGTTACAGCTTGTGGGCAAAATTTAAAGAAAACCCTTGCACTAAGGATTATCAAACTTTGCATACTTCTGTAGCATTGTCAGAGGATGAACCTTATCTATTTTCAAGTAAATTGGTGAACTATTTTTCAAGATATCGCGTAATTACACCATTAAAAAAGTGAAATTGTATGTACAAGTTAACAATATTAAAACTTCCGGATAAAGTGAAAGTAAAATTAGAATAGGAAGAGGATGGGGATTGAATTTTTCAATTTATTAATATGTTGACGGTGCTACCGTTTGAGCGAGCGCAGCTTCATGTATGTACGTTTCTGTAATGTTCATGCTTTGATCAGGTTCAATTTAAACAATATCTATTTGCCAAATATTCATTACATGAATTTTCTCCCATGGTTTTATATTAAAAATCATTAAAACATGTATACATGAATGTGATTGAAATATTTTTCAGTTTGTAAATTGTGTTTAAACAGCACTGCCTCTGAACACAAAACACATTTCAATATAATGAAAATTTAAAAATAAATCGATAAATCCAACTATTGGGCATGTATATGCCCCCCAATCGGAACTCCTCGAATGTCTCGCGCACTCGACATAGATCTCGGATGTAATACGGTGGCATCCATGAGTGAATTTGATGCATTGCCAATTGATATCCCCCCCCCCCCCCAACCTATCTAATTTTTATTAATTAATATGGATAATCCCCTTGTAGCAATGGCATGTTCCAAAAGAGAAAATTAGAACAATTTTTATAATATTGTACATAATCCTAGTTGTAACACTATGATGAAATATTTCAGCATTCACATATAATCATTGAATAAAATTGCAACATCATTGCCCCTCTCCATGTGCTGTTGTTGCGAGGATACATTGATTAAGATTAATTCACAAAACAAGAATTAATTAATGATTTTTTCAGTCGTTAATAGCAAGTGGTATGGTTGGTTATCATTGGGGGGGGGGGGGGGGGGGGGGGGGGGCATCGTGGTTTGCATTACCAGACATGTTTAAAAAGGAAATGGATTCAAGCACTTATTATTTCTAGTTGCGGGAAATAAAACAAGATTTTTGAAAAACATTTTCAATCCGACCGAATTCCATAGATTTTTTGTAATTCAGTACCTGTGTAATTCTAACAATTTTAAAAGTTAGTCTCACTTTTTTCTTGTCAAAATAATAAATTCCTATTGAGAATTTAGTATTTTAATCAGATTTGGTTTACACTCAATTATACACAATTTGTATTTGATGCCATATTACGTATGCCTGATGTTTACGTATATTCAATATTGTCCCGGTAGTATGACTTTTACAAATGGAAATAACAAGTACCGGTACGTATTTAGATCCGCCACTGCAGTCTTATTATGACGTACGTCAAAACATAGACATGATGTCACACATCATCTTGGCCTGCCTTTCATAAACACTGCACTTCGTTAAACAGTTCGCTTAATGGTGCACTGGATTTTGGAGCTAGGAGGCCACAAGATTAGGATGATAAGCCACGTAAGTTCACAATCATATTCCAAGGTGTGACTTTGCGAGATCTCAGCCATTTTTGACAAAGGACTTCTGGGCTTGGCGTCAAAATTTTTTCCTTGTTAGAGGTTTAGATTTAGCTCGGATTATTTCCCGCGCTCTAGTCATTAGAGCTCGTAGTACGAGCCAGTGCTTTGTGCTGGCTCGCTGCGCTCACTATGAATTATATTGACAGCGTGTACGAATCCAGGTAAGTTGGTGAGCTAACTTTGTTTTTGTATGCCATCATATTATTGAAAGTTAGCGCGCACAAATCTTGATACGTTGTGTATGAATTAAGTGTCTGAAATGGTTGAGAGTTACGTCCCTAAATCAGTGTAAATATTTGTAATTAACGGATTACTTGATAAAATGATTGTACAAGAAAGACTGTTATAGTTATAAAATGTTGTTTGCATTAATATGAGCATGAGTATGTTAAATTTCTTTTGTATATACTAACTGCTTGGCTTTTAAACACTGTAAACAAGTGTTATGATTAAGATGTATAAAAAGCAGCAATTAAGATGTATAAAAAGCAGCAAGATCTATGTATAGGTGATGTCATGAAATATAAGTAGTTGTTTGACATGACAAATTAAAAACTGGTAAACGTGAGAGTAAATTGATGATAGTGTGCTGAGTTATCTGTTTACAATATTGAATTTTTAAACAATCTACTGATTAAGTGACCAAGGTGCTCACTTAGAGACAAGCAGCCAGCAACCAATGGTACATTTGACAAGGGAATAACTAAGTGACCAAGCATCCATCTAGCAAGTTGGCAAATTGATAGGGCAAGTGGTTATGGCATTTACAGTCAACTCTCGATAAAGCGCCACCTTTTGTTCTTTTGATTTATGGCATTATAATGAATTTGGCGATGAATTGAATTTCCGCCATCTTGGGGAAAAAGAGTTACTTTTCTTGTATATGTAAGAGTTATCTTTCCTTTACATATAAACTTATGAAATAAAAATCTCGTAATTATTTTTACAAATTTTCTAGCATGATTAAAATAGTTTTATCAATAATAAGGCTTCATTTCAAATCAATACACATACAAGACACATGTACACAGGATGTTTCAAGTTATTCATAAACCATGTCCAGTGTCGGTATTTAGCGCAACACATGGCAGTTTCCTAGTAGGTGAGCCATCATTAACTGGACGAAGATCAACGAGTATCTCACTCTTTGCAGCCAAATATCACTCACTGTCCTCCTTTTTAAGGACATTTTCCATAAAACAGTAGAATAATTTGAGATTTTCTGTTGTGTACATTTCGGATGGTTTCCGTGGTATGTAATAATTTGTTTGTTTTCTTAGAAATTCAACAGACACCTCTTTTGTGGCGAAGCCATAGCTAAACTGAAATATTTTTCGATGAGGTAAAAACAACAAGACTACAGTTCATATTAAGTAATTATCTTGTTTATTTAATACAGGGTTCCTTCTGCCCAGGTGTACACCGGAGATCGATAATGACCAATTTCCCACATCACTGATCACGTGCACCCATGGTGGTTTATCGAGATAATTAACACTTTGATATAGACTTTTCTACTTAAAATACCGTGGCGGATGGCGATAGCGAATTTGGCGTTTTAACGAGAATTCTAAATAATAGGAAAAACTTTCTTAGAAAAATGTGGCGTTATAACAAAAATGGCCATGAATTGAGTGGCGATAATTCGAGAATTAACAGTATTTTGTTAAAAATCATTGGTGTTTCTATAATTTATCACACTAGGCAAGTGTCTGGCATATCTGTATATTTAGCATTCATTATTGTTTAGCAATGCAAGACTCGGGCAAATTGAGTACAATCCCAACCACGTATGCATGTTATCCCCACCCCACCCACCCAGTAAGATGTTTTGCACCTGTCTGTTCAGTGTTGGTCAGTTGGTATACCTAGTGTTGACCACTTAACATATTTTGGAACCTTTCCTTGATACAGAAAGATACCTCTTCTGCTGAAAGAGAGACAGGGGGGGGGGGGGGGGGGGGGGGGGGGGGGATGATGATGAGGGCAGAATGAAGCAGGGATGGGATAAAGGAGATGGTATAAATTGAAAGTAGTTTTTACATGATGAATATTTCATATTTACTCTCATCAAAGCTATATATATAATCAAAGGCCTGAAGGGCCTGAGAGTCGACTCGCGCTTCATTGTCAACTGAAAGGAGCAAGATAGTAGTAATCGAGGATGACAAACATTGTGTGTGTGAATTCGCATATGCATGCTTCTTTTAGCAGAATTTATACTTTAATGCATCATGCCTGTGTAAAGTGACTAAATTTGACTAAGTCGCCATTTAAATTACTCAAAAACATGAACTTCATTTTCTGCAAAAGAATTTGGCCTCAATCCTCATTTATGCCTAAATAATGCAAATGTTCATAACATTTCCTATCGCAAGGGGATGCTCCGCTTAACGGTACTCTTGTTTTTCTTTCCTTTTTTATATATAGGAATAATTTATTTGTCTTGTTACATTTATATGATCAAGTTTCTCTTTTTAAATATAAAATATTTTCATCAAAATTGTTTATCGGAACTGTCTGCATAATGCAAAGATCGACCTGTGTATACTTGTATATTCTACGCAAATTCCACGGTTGTTTTTTGTTTTTTCCACAATAAACGTCATGTTGGTTTTTTTTTTTTATATGGAGAGACACAGCACACACACAGAGAGAGAGAGAGAGAGAGAGAGAGAGAGGAAGTTAAGGAAAGATCAGGTTCCAACTGTTCCAATGGGTGTCAAATTTTTCGTTATCACCATTTTTGTAACATAGGAATTTTTGCGTTTCATAAAACAGTTTTAAGTAGGATATTGCAAAACGAATGTTCAATGATTTCTCAGTACATCTTGCTGTATAAATATAGTATTTCAACCAAAGGATAAGAGTATTTTGCATACAAAACTTTTTACCAGGAGTACCTAAAATAAAATATTTTTTGGTAAAAACTATTTAAAAGTTTGTTTTATCTTTTACGTATAGTTGAAACTCATCTAGGAATGATTGAACACAATCACGTTCCCACGGTATATGTTCTATCGTTTCTTGCTCTCTATGACAAAACAAACACATCTTACAACTTACTTTTTTAATTTTGAATAAAAACAAATTTGTTGTTAAAATTCTGTTATTTATTCTGTATTGAAACCATTGAAGTTCGCAGTTTTTAGTTATTTCAAAAGGTGGTATATGGAAAATTTTCCATTCCCTGTTATCAATATCCCCAAAAGCTGAGTCCATCTTATTGTACCTGCAGTCACTGAAGAGTTTTTGTTTACAAATTCATAAAAAAAACTTTGATTTTTTTTACACTTCAGCATATTGTAAATGTTTTTTCTAATAAAAGGATTTGGTAATCTTTTAAAGTTAGTGTCTGTACCAGACTGCTTAATCCAAGTTTTTATAGCATGGATAATACTTGCATATTCCAAGAAGTTAATTTTTACATTTGGTTAAGTAGCACTAAAAGTTTCATAGCTAAAAAAAGTACCATCTTCCTCAATATTATCATTACTGTGGATTTACAGTAAGTGTGAACGACACATATCGGCAAGTACATGACGTGCTCTAGATTCCCCAAGTGATTTTAAAGAGCGCTTTTGATTGGTCGGTTAAATTATAGGTAGGCGTTCCCAAGTATTGGGCATTATATTATCTCATGCTTAACAAGTGTAAGTTTCACTATTTGATTTCAATGTAAGCTGCACCGTACATAGAGTGAGATTCAATATCGGGTTTTGATTTGACAACGGGGATTTGAGATGACGTTAATAAAATGTCTTGTAAAGTTTATCTTATATATACTAGATATCTACATGTATTAAAGTAATGGGATATCTTATAAAGAAAAAAAAACATAAGATGTCTTATAAAAGATAAAAGATATCTCGTAAACTTTAGAAGATGCAACTTTTATCAGATACCTTATAAATCTTATCTTTTAAACAGGAATAAACGTGCCATACTAATATAATCCATCCAGTATCAATAGGTATGGGAGGGGGCATGAAAGGAATTTGAAATAAAAAGGCGGGATACAGGGTGAAAAAGATGGGCTCCGATATGTAAAGAAAAGGCAGGATAACAATATCCCAGAATTCAAATAGTGTTGAATATTGAGAAAAAAAGACGGGATCGAAAATACTGCGGGAAAAGGCAGGATCCGCAGTTGCCTCTATATCCCAATAAAAATTGAAAGGTTACTCCCTTAAATTCCTGTAGATACTTGTCAGTTTTAAGTGATCAGAAATTTCAGTACATGTTTCTATAGGTGATTTTGTCCGTTTTTAAACGAACAATGCTTTTGTTTTGTTGTCTTTTTCACATTCGCAGTTTCCATATCGTTATTTTTAAATAAATCTCTCAGAGGATATTTTCGAAATCTTACATAGCATTGGATAAGGGCAAGATCAAAAGATCGATGTCGAAAAAATGTCTAAATTCAAATAGTATGGGGAAAGAGGGGGTAAAAACTCGTAAGTTTCTGTCATCCGACATCAATTACACTAAATTTAGTGGGGAAGAAAAGACAACTGACTTTAAAACCACATAATACATTTTAATAAACATTTAATAGTTTCAATGTACACTTTCATTTGTTTACTTGTTAATCGATTAGTTTCAATATACTTCATATTTAGTTTTGTATTGGGGGGGTGGGGGTGGGGGTGGGGTGGGGGTGTCTTTGTGAGAACTATGCGAACTCAGTTTTCTCAAACATTTAACATTTGATCTCGCCCCTAAAATAATTTGTCAGATTAAGTAATAATCTCAATAGATATTCTACTTGGAGAAAACATTTATTTTCAACACTGGGCAATTGGATGCTTTGATGTCTTTTACTGTTATATATACCCACATTTTCGGAAGTAACCATCACTAGATACTGTTAATTGAATGAACAACTGCAAGTTCTGTGAATTCTAGCAAAAACTAAATTCCCCAAACCATCCCTCTCTTGTAACACATTATTAAAGAAATTCAGCATTTCGTTAGCATTATCTATAACGCCATAATAAACCACAGCAAAGGTTGATTGTTAATGTTGCGTTACTGGTGTACCTTTGAACCTATATCGCTGGTCCACCCCTAACTGCATGTCCATGATTGCGATTACCCGTTGTACGAACGACACTCTCTTCGTCAAATATATATATATATATAAAAATATAACTGACTCGGCCTAAATTGCAATGAAATCAGTAGCAAAGAAGTTTTCAACACTTCGTTCGTGTTCAAACCACAGGGGCTCGCCACGAATTGACCCTTTTTATTCTATATTTACATTTATTTGTAAATATAGAATAGACAATGTCAAATTTTAAAAAGACAAAAATTTCGTGACGAGCCCCTGTGTCCAGAGGAAATATGCTTCTCTTGGATTTTGTTTGCAGTTTCTTGAAAGTCATTCCCCAAAAAATTTCTTGCAGCTCTACAATTTAAAGACACTGATGGTACATTGTCAGGGGTACAAATATTTCTTCTTAATAAATTTTGTCTGATTTCTCTATTATATACAATCGATTTCTTTTTAATTTCATACTCGATAAACAGAAATACATCCGGTGTGAGCTTCGTTGGTGACACTTTTGGTGCAAGAGTTCCCATGATTGACAAGTTTATAACGTGGCCTTTGCGACGCCTAATTTCTTACTGATTTTACCATAAAATAAACCCTCGGCATGTAATTTTAAAATCAACGTCATTGTTTTAGTTGGTATTGGTTTCCCCTTTTCGCAAAGTCTCTTTCATCGTGCTAAAAGATTATGTAATGACACGCTAGTGTAAAGACACGTGTGCCCATCTAAAATTATTCTTATTCCCACCCCTTTAAATATTGGTCCAATCGCAGCGATTGTTCTTTCCTTGATGCGTCATCATTGACAGATTTGTTTTGAAATCAACTATCAGGGAGCGCGAATGAACTTGAGAAGCTGAGTCGTTCACACTTACTGTAAATTCACAGTAATGTGTCTGATATTATTGTTGAATAAATGTTTATTAAAATACATTTTCTTACTAATATGGATCATAGGGTTGTAAAACAAAGGTGAATCTGCAATAACATTAGACTCAGTACAAGTGTTCTGTAATTCGATCCAAGCCTTGAACACATCTATCCAAAATTTGATTTTTAATGACTTTAAAAGTAGATTAGTGTATTCAATTTCACAGGATGTGAATTTATTTAGGGCAAAATTTGATATGAAATTACTCAACCCCCCTATTTGTAGAGATGAGATGTCTTACCCAAAACAATTTCATTAAAGCTATAAATGCTTTTAGATTTAATTTAGGTATATTTTGCAAGTTGACATCAAAATGTATTCCTAGTAAAGTGAATTTAGCAGTACTCCAATTCAATTTGCTGTTGGGAATAAGAACATCGTAAAACTGAAAATTTTGATGCCCTTTGGAACAGATGGAACAAAATATTTTCATAGCTCTCTCTCTCTTTCTTTCTCTCTCTCTCTCTAAAAGAAATAAACACTTCTGTAATTCTATATTACATGTATATATTATGAAGATATACTATGAACTATTTACAGAATGTTGAAAAATAGAACTGTATTTTTTTGAGCCAATCTATACTGTTTGAGTTTTTGTGTAATTCATACATAGCCCAGACATTTCTGAGAAAGCATGTAAAGTTTTAAGAGTTTCTAAAAGACTTTCTTCAAAATTGAATCTGGACTATGTCAGGAAGCTTTCATGTGAATGTAAACTTTTCTGACCCAGTGATTTTCAGCAGAAGATTTTTAATGATTTTCCCTATATATTTGTATGTAAAAATTTATCCCCTATTGTCAACTCCTCTAACTCCCGGGGGCCATGATTTTAACAAATTTGAATCTGGACTATGTCAGGAAGCTTTCATGTAAATTTCAACTTTCCTGGCCCAGTTGTTTTTGAGAAGATTTTAAAACATTTTCCCTATATATTTGTATGTAAAACATTGATCCCCTATTGTGGCCTCATCCTATCCTTGGGGGGTCATGATTTTAACAAACTTCAATTTGCACTATGTTAGAAAGCTTTCATGTAAATTTCCACTTTCTTGGCCCAGCAGTTTTTGAGAAGAAGATTTTTAAAGATTTTCCCTATATATTTTAATGTAAAACTTTTGATTCCCCCTTGTGGCCCCATCCTACCCCCGGAGGCCGTGATTTTTACAAACTTGAATCTGCACTATGTTAGAAAGTTTTCATGTAAATTTCCACTTTCCTGGCCTGGTAGTTTTTGAGAAGAAATTTTTTAAAGATTTTTCCTGTATATTTGTATGTAAAACTTTGATCCCCTATTGTGGCCCCATCCACCCCCCGGGGGCCATGATTTGAACAAACTTGAATCTGCACTATGTCAGGAAGCTTTCATGTAAATTTCAGCTTTTCTGGCTCATTGGTTCTTGAGAAGATTTTTAAATGACCCCATCCTATTTTTGTGATTATCTCCCCTTTGAAAGAACAACTTGAAGGCCCTTCACCCAAGGATGCTTTTGGCCAAGTTTTTCTGGAGAAGAAGTCAAAAATGTAAAAAGTTGACAGACGAACAGACGGAGGACAACAGGTTATCAGAAAAGCTCACTTGAGCTTTCAGCTCAGGTGAGCTAAAAATGAAATTTACTGCGTCATACATGAGCAATAATTTTAAAATGAATCATTATCATTTCTTTCTCAACTTTTTAATATCTAGAATACTGCCATTATATTGAAACTATTTGAACCAAATAATACCGTTCACAAAGCGTGCAGGCCACGCTAGGGCTGGGACGATTCAGGGTTAGCTCCATTTCAATTCATAACAGCACAGTTCGTTTTTTTTTTATTTTGGTTCTTGTTAGGTCCAATTTATGTAATGACAGCACAAAAATTAACAATTTTAATGAGTAGCATACTTGATTTAATTTGATTCAAGTTTTGTATAACTTTATGTCATCATTTGTAAACATCATAACTATTTATAACTGCATTTTATAACATTAATAGAAATCATTGACAGTCTATTGAAACTTGTTATATTAATGTGCTGTATAATTTTTGGATTATCAAACAAATGTATTTTGTCAATCAAAAATGTATATGTTATTGTTTTCATTAATATATAAAAAATTAACAATTCTATCAATTGAGAGTCTTTGAAAATCTCTCCTTGATTGATTTACTTCTCTTTCATATTAACTGTCAAAACATTTAATCTGTGTCATTATCTACGATGTTGATTTCACTCCTGCAGTGACAGAAATGCTATATGTCATGTAAAGATAAGCTGCAATGATCTTACCAGCGATTTTTTTCCTTATATAACTGGTACCCATTCCCAATGCCAAAACCCATTGATTTTTCCCAATTTTGAGACCAAAAATTCCCAATTTACTTGACGAAAAATAGACCACTGACATCGTAATTTACTTAGTCTGAAACGTTGTACAAGTTAACTAAAATGTCCACTTCCGGTATTAAAGCGAAAGTACAGATCATGGCAGAGCGCGTGTTTTGTAGAACTACGACGATTCTAAAACGAGCCTTTGATGATTCCTTATGTCTCACAAGAGTAAATATTAACGTTAAAAAGTTTGTAAAGAGAAGATTACTTCTTGATTTGTTCTCTTTTTTCTTTTCTTTTAGCTAAAATCAATTGCCGATACATTGGTAGAAAATTCCCAATTTGTTCGATTTTGACGCTATTTTTCCCAATTGAATGGGTACCAGTATCAATGGGTAGAAAAAAATCGCTGTCTTACGGACCATATTCAACACAGTAGTAATTTAAATCTCTGTAGAATCAACATCCACATGTTCTGCACACCACTCGGACACCATATTTGTTGTTATTGTTGTATGTAAATCTAAACCAAACCGAAATCCGGAATTTGTAATCGGTGCATCAAATCGAATGTATGAATTGCGGTGCACCAAAATATTTGGTGCACCGCACAGCCCTAAGCCAAGCCTACACAGTGGTCAACATTTCGTACAAACCGTTCACCGTTCTATGCAAGAATCGTTTTGTATCGTTCCATGCAAGTGGTGTAGTAGTACGCTTCAGGGTATGTATTCTATTTTCTACTTCTATACGTGTATTTCAGTTTTGTAATTAATGATACAAGTAGTTGAGACTTGAAACTAGTTCAAATGTTGCAATTTATCAATTTGGTTAATATATTTTTTCGAAATAGAACACCGATTCTTAAAAAAGTTTTAATTAATTTATTCGGAATTTTGCATAAAAATTCAACATTATCAAAGCCTTGAAAATTATGTGAAATTTTAGAAATTGACATTACTCCTAATATGTCTTTTTAAACTCTCAAATTTGATATCATGCAAAAAGGTCATTATTTATTTACATTACTTGCATAACTGTTTTATTAGAAGACATGACTATGTATCTATTTAATGTAATGATTGATTTCTGATGCTTATATTGTGTTGACACAGACAAATCAAGTTTAATTGAATAAATCTTATGTGCAAAAAGGTCATGTTTAGAACACTGTAGCTCAATAACAAGCATTGCGACCCCAGTTTTTCTTTTCAGTTTCCTAATTCTCCTTCAGCGTAGAAATTAAAAATACACTTCCCAAAAAACTTACATTATTCCAAATGTTAGGTGTGAACCTCTTTAATGATAATTCTCACTGGCTTTATCTTGGTCTTACCTCCCCATGATATAATACAATCTGGAAGAACGTGTCCATAAGGAGGATGCGGTCTGGCTGTATACTACTGGTGTCCAGGAGAACAGGTTCCGGAGTTCCATTAAATGAGTAGGCATACAGAATTGGCTGAATCATGATCAGAGACTGAGTGAGATCCTCAACATTCAACATGTGTCTACAAAGTTATACAGTGTCTAGATTGCATGTCTCCAGAGTTAAACATTGTCTGAATCATGTGTCTGCAAAATTAGCAGTGTCATAACCATGTGTCTACAAACTAACAGTTTCTCAATTGTGCACCTTCAAGGTTCAACAGTGTGTATTCAACAGATTTACTAGTCTAGAAAGTTAAACAGAGCTTAACAATCTCAGTTGTGTGTCTATAAAATTAAAAGTCTCAGTTGTGTCTACAAGTTACAACATTAAAAATAAATCTTAATTGTGTCTTACAAGGTAAAGAAAGAGTTTTTACATTTTGTACAATTAAATTTAATAATAAAGTAATCAAGTAACAAGTTTGTTGGTAATCCATGAACACGGTAAACATAAGGCCTAAATAAAATAATTACTTGGTTCTTGGGCCCACCCAAATCTCTTTTAACAATGTGCATTACCCATTTTAATTATTAAATGAATAAATTAAAAATTTTCTCATGCGCTCGTATGGTGCTAAAAAAAAATCCGGAAACCCCGACCACATTTTAGAGACTCCCATCAGTAAATTGTTTGAAAAACGTCTGGATGATACAGACACGTGCAATCAAATCACGCCACACATACAGTTTGGTTTGAGTAATGGCGGCCCCATATCTAACCCATGTTGTTGTCTTTGCCACTACAAAAAAACAAAGTCAGACGATTTTAGAAGAACGTTTTGGGGTTTACGATCAACTTCTAGAGATAATCGATAATGTACATGTACCTCACCCAAATGATGATAAAGGACGGTATGCGCTGGAATAAACTGAACAAACTCAGCAAAATTGAGTACCATATCAAACCGAATGTAGAAATGCTGAAATCTGTATGGCATGTTTTGATATGTGATTTACGCCTTAAGATTGATCGATCCTCATGTGATGTCATAGGTTTTTGCAAAAATCTTAATAATTCAAACTTTTCGCATGATAGAAATATATCTTTCTAAAGAATTTCAATCACTGGATATAATAAAAAAAATCTGGTAAACTATTAATTCTGAAAAAGTTTATATTTTCCATAGATAATCAATTATTTATGACTAAAAAAATGTTGTCAAGGGTAATAACTCCTATGCTGGAATTTCCTCTACTGGATGTCTATTATACATTGGTTTCCCTAATATCCACAGTTAATCTATACATATTTATGAATTAGCAGTTTTTTTTTAAAAACTGTTCATATCTAAATTTTGTCATTGCAACAAGTTCTTATATATTTTTATTATTCTGTTTAACGGAAAAGTGTGATTTTCTGATGTTAATGTATACTTCTGTTTTTGTGTTTGACATCTTTAAAAAGATATATACATTTTCTTTGGTTATTGATTAAATTAAACTATATTGAGTGGAAATTGATAAAGTTTTTCCACTTTTAACCATTAATATTGATAAGTTACATGAGGATGGAGCTACCTTAAACACAAAGATGACATAGGCATAATTTTGTTCGATCGACGAATAACTCTACCTTTAAACATCAATTTTGACATCGACATTAATTTAATCAGTCATATCAGTAAAATGCTTTTTCTTGCTATCTGTAATAAAGCATTTAGAAGATCATCGTTGACAAGCAGTCGCCGCCAAAATGTCAGCGCAGTGTGTAAAACATCCTGCTAATGAACCAAATATCCCTTTCATGTTTCTATACTCATATATGAGGTGAAAATCGGCAATATAATTTACAGTTTTAGTCTTGAAAAACTCCGATGTCAGATGGCATGGGCAATATTGGCCAAAGTTACATGGATCTGATGTGTTTGAAGTTGAATTGCACAGTGCACGTGGAGTTTGCATACTATGCTGATGCAGCAGTGAGCTAAGGGCATAAGAAAAGATTTATGCTTTTTACTGTGCATCAACTGATGTTAGTTTCTAGGAACAGGATTTATACAGAAATTCTGTGGGGCTCTCCCAGTCTGTGCTGATTGTCTTGTCAAAGGGCGAAAGATATTCAAAGAGAAATCCTCTGATATAGACTGTTGAAATTATTGACAGAAACTGTCATTGATTTAAATACTTTTCTTCAGCTTGATTGTTTTCGAATTAAAAGACTGTTTTATATTGTGACTTTTATTAAAAATTTCAAATTCAACTTCCATGAAAAAAAAAAAAAATCCCCCCCCCCCCCCTCCTTGTCTGAAACCCCTCTGGCAGCAATTCCAAACAATTTTTTTTTAAAGAATGGCCTAATCACCAGTTGCCACACACAAAAAAGAATGTAGAAAATGCAAGAGAAAAAAAGAAGAGAAGGAAATAATGTTCTTGATTTCTTTGTTCAATGTCTATTGAGCACTGGATTAAAAAATGGGAGTTTCGAAATAAAAACATTAATTCCTCATGTTTCTCATGAGGCAAAAAAGGAAAAAAGAAAGGCCTCCCTCGCTCATTTATTTTTAACAAAACTGGCCTGAGAACCAAGTAATTAAATCTTTTTGGCCTAACTATTTCATAAATTTCATGCTAATTGATATACTAGTACATAAAAGTCATTCTTACCTGTAGTATGAGGTTTCATCAGGACTGTTGTTGAATACTTGTAAAAACTGTGACCGTCTTAAATGAAACATGAACTGTGGGTACAGGGAGAAATTTTCTGTGAATCGGAATGAGTTAGGATCATCCTTGTGGTAGTCACCAAACTTCTGACACTGAAATAGATTTTT
This sequence comes from Ostrea edulis, assembly GCF_947568905.1. Lineage (NCBI taxonomy): Eukaryota > Metazoa > Mollusca > Bivalvia > Ostreida > Ostreidae > Ostrea > Ostrea edulis. The sequence continues at coordinate 61,588,445 of NC_079168.1, read as the reverse complement.
ATTTTGCTGCAATAATGTAGCCCTATCCGATTTTCTTTATTCTGACATTTTCGGGACAGGGCTACAATTCCATAGGATCTCAGTAATGATGCAAAATAATTTTATGAATAACCGATAGTAAGCTCTGTGTTTATTCCCAAATGTTGTTTACACCGAAAGGAGTAACACCTTTGTGCTCGGGCATGTTTAATAAAGGTGTTTTTCATTAAATATCACATACAACATGCAAAATTTTTCGTCTGCTCCGCCATGCTTCTTATCTCATAGGTGGATCTACTGAAAAACCTAAACATTGACAATCAGCGTGAAAATGTAGTTACTTGAGCCATTTCGACAAAGAAAGGAAAATCATATGATTGCAGAAAGAATTCACACTCTGCTGTTCGGTTTATAACTTGATATCAAATTCAAACTTTTTCAATACCGACGAAATAGCTTTTTCCTCCGTACTTGTCCATTTATGTAAATACTACCTTATATGACATATGCAAGTAACTTAACAATCGGAAGTTGAAACTTCAATACATCAAATGAATTGACGCACAACGAATTGGTGCACAAATATGAAGTGAGAAATTGGATTTTATCGAAATTGTTGAAAACGGTAGAATAGGACCTCACAAATTAAGTTGCAGGTTGTAAATTCACATATTGACTAAGAAACATAGAATATCATTTTATTTACGTAAAGAAAGTCAGGAAATGTATAGACTGATCAAAAATGTTGCGGGAGTGAATCACATCCGCATTTGCACCATTACGGAAATCCTAAGGAGTTGCAGACAACCCCCCCCCCCCCCCCCCCCCCCCAATATCGGAGAGGACTACATTATTGCAGCTAGATTTTCTGCAGTTATAGTCTCAGTGCAGTCTAAATAATATGTGTAACATTTCTTACTTCTTAGCCAGAAAGGTCATTAGCACTTTAAATATAGGTATAAATGTCAAACATGTAATAATGACTGTATTAAATGGTTTCAATGTCCACTGTCAATAAGTACTCTGCTCAAAGTAAATCCTCTCACTAAAATCTACTTTCCTTAATTAAATGCCATATGATCTTGATCTGATTAAAAGCCATGACTTTAAAATGACGTCTCTATCTATGTACATGTAGTTCTGCACCTTCCATCTGGTAAAAATTGAATGAGTAGATACAGAGTATGCGAAATACATCGGACCGTCGGACATTTCCGGTAAAAAATGGATCGGTCTGATTAAAGTTTGTATAGTTCCAGACCAAATGTCTGGTGTTGTGTTTTTGTTTTGTTTATAGTATTTCCGGTATTAAACATGTTAAACTACTTCAGTTTTTCCAAATAAACGTGTATAAGCAAGGTAAATCAGGGTAGATATGAATTTCAGTCAATAAAAATTTTCAGTCTTCGAAATTAAGCAGTAGGCCTGTCGATAACCATGTTTAGTAAAATCGGGATCGGGCTACAAGTACTATTGATTCACATGCCCTGTAATCCAGTTATATACTTCCAGTGGGGATTATGATACCCTACTAAAACATAAAGAAAGTGCAATTCCTGGTAGGAAATCAGTGAAACAACCCATTCTTACAGAGAAAGTTCCCGCTAAACAAAGTGACAAAGAAAATGTTAGCGTGCATGGCAGGAGAACCGGCCTTGATTTTAATACAAGGATGATCTCATATATTGCATCTGGTGCAGAAAGGAAAACACTGCAAAAAGTTCATGTCTGGCTCCGATAATAATAGAATTGATTCTGTAAAAGGACACGAAAGTAATAAATGGTGTAAACACTTTGCGTCAAAGTAACAACTACAAGTGACCGCCTCAGACGTTCAGAATATGTGACTGAGCTAGTGAACATTCCTTGTTTTTACCTTTATTAGGATGAGAGTGATTATGAAGAACTAGAAGAATCAGAATTGGAGGATTCTGAAGATACTGACTGTGAAATGACAGAATCAAAAGTTGAAAGAGAGATGAACTTGTTTTGTTATACTCATTAAAAATGTTTAAACTTGAAATTTCAAATCATGTTGAATCATTTCTACACAGCATTTGGGCTAGTAAAATCTCATTTAGGCTACCAAATTTTGTACTCTCACTTGCCCTATAGGTCAGAAACATTAAGCGCAAAGACTGGATTTTGCACATAAGAAAATTTGGTCTGGTAAAATTATATTTGGTCTGGTAAAGCTAGATTGTTTACCAGACTGAATGTCTGGTAAAAATAAAAATCATCTGCGTACACTGAGATAGAAAACCAGAGAACTACACATTTACACTCTCAGATCATTAGTCTTGGAGGGGTATAAAAATCCCACATCAACCTCCAAAGGGTTCCCTTGGACTCACCAGCCTTATCAACATCCTGTCCAACCAACGAAGAACATCTGGGCCATCATCTGTCTCCGCACGGAATACAGCCGTCCTAGCCATTAATACAGCAGCTGCCTCCTGATCAAACCCTGCTGCAATGTGCTGAATGTTTGTGCTTGCATCTGCCCAACTGAATCATGCAAACAATATATAATAAGTCAGTCAATCAAACTAAGCAAAGAAAATTGTCATAATGCTGTTTTAAAAATGCAGGTGCACTGAATATAATTATCTGGCATGATGAAGCGGCTGAGATTACTGCAACTTACTTCCTGGCTAGAGTTGTGACCCTGACCCGTCGTTGACCACTAGAGTGTTGGTACTGTGTGATGAACTGGAGGTAACCTCGCCCACCCTGCGGAATTGGTGCATTGTGCTGAAAAATGTAGGAAGAACACCTAACACATCCATCAATTCTGGTTATTCAATATACAGTCTACAGATAGATATCACCTTTAAAATCTTAAATTAAACAATCATTCTGAAAGTGTTGCATAGCAATACACAGTCCCCTACCGGAGGCAAAAATGATTTGACTGCATCAATATTCAAAGTTCTTTATGAGACCAAGGTTATGGTAAAAGGGAAGATTGGGAAACCAAGAAAGGAATGGTTGGAAATCAACTACTATTCAGGTACAAAGACTAGATAAGGAAAACTTCAAAATCTATCTGTAACTTGTAATGGCAAAGCAATCATCATGATGTACTGAATATCAAATGAATATCTGCAAGAAAACTGATAATTCATGTTATTTTTTTAAGTCCAAATATAAACCGACCGAGACGAAACTCGAACTTGATCTGTAACTTGTTATGGCAAAGCAATGTACCAAATATCAAATGAATATTTGTAAGCACGTAAAAGTCCGGAAAACTGATAATTCATGCTATTTTTCTAAGTCCAAGGGCCATAACTTAGTGAATAATTAACGGACCGAGACGAAACTTACAATTGATCTGTAAATTGTTATGGCAAAGCAATGTACCAAATATCAAATGAATATCTGCAAGCATGTCAAAAAAAAGTTCGGAAAACTAATAATTCATGCTATTTTTCTAAGTTCAAGGGCCATAACTTAGTGAAAAATCAACGGACCGAGACGAAATTCTAACTTGATCTGTAACTTGTTATGGAAAAGCAATGTACCAAATATCAAATGAATATCTATAAGCATGTCAATAAAAAGTCCGGAAAACTGATTTGCAGGACTGACGGACAGACAGACGGATGAAGCGCAAACCGAAAGTCCCCTTCGACTTCGTCGGTAGGGGACTAATAAAGGAATGACTGACTGACAGAGTCAAAACAAATGACAGAAAACTGAGGATACCTGACTAACAACTTCAAATACAAAAGCAAGGGTGGTGTTAGGATAGAGACCACACAATTTCCACTGGCAGGTGCCCCCAAGGCCCATCTCTGTGTCAGACACACATGATCCCTTCACCCCAAGGGACACACATGGTCCAATAGCACCAGAAACCTTCAGCTCTCGTGATGTCTGTAAATAAACACAATACTTACAACTATTTTGTAAAATAATAAAATAATAATAATACCATATTTATATATAGCATCCTTTTCATACACTTTGTATGCTCAAAGGTGCTTTACAATGCATATATACCTTACAACAGAATGTTATACACATAATACATAGAAAATAAATAAAACATTAAAAGCTGTACCTATCCTGATTGTACATATAAAACATGAAAACACAAGATACCATAAATATGCTAGATAAGAATAAACATCAGTTTCAGGGCATATTAAAATAATAATAATGAAATACACACACGCACACACAGCATATAATGTCTCAGGTGTAATACATTATAACTTTTTTTTTAATAAAACATCACAAAATGGTACTCGAAAGCCAAGACACACAGTCTTTAGTTTTCAAAGTTTTTCACAGAATCTAACCTACACGAATGACTGAAATGATAGAAACTAGTCCTGGAAAACTTGATGGAGAAAATGTGTTTTCAGTGACTTCTTGAATGCACACGGTGTTCTACAGTCCCTTACATGTTCTGGAAGGGCATTCCATAGTTTTGGAGCTATTGTTCTGAAACACCGATCCCCGTATGTTACGGTTTGACTTTTTGGAATAACTAGAGTGACTGATTGTTTTATAGACCTCAGATTTCGGGTAGGCTTATATACCTCTAGTAATTGTTTGATATAAGTTGGGCACTCATCATGTAAGGCTTTGTAAGTACAGTACCCGCAACGTTATTCTTGACATTCCTATAGTGATCTATCGTGCGTGTATCCTATCGCATCGTGCGTGTATCCTATCACATCGTGCGTGTATCCTATCGTATCGTGCGTGTATCCTATCCTATTGTGTATCAGGTTTTCCGTTTTCCATCGTGTTTATCAGGTGTATCGTATTTTGCGTGTATCAGGTTTTCCGTTTATCGTGAAAATCGTTTATCGTGTAGCTTCGGAAACTATCGGGATCTTATATTAAATCTAATGAAAAAGTAAGATACTTTCCGAAAGCTTTATTCGTTTTGTTAAAGAAGCTATTTTTAGGAATCGAGGAAAGACAGTATATTTGAAAGAGAACATAAAGTTGTCGATTTTAAGGTAGAAAAAGAGCTATATGTCTGTCCAGAGAGGGTGAAAATTTATCACAATTTCATTCTAAGTAGTCTGGAAAGTAGGCAGTGGTTTGCCGAGTAAACCGAGGACAGTAAAACTGAAAGAACCTTCGTCTGGGGTTCATAAACATTTCCTTGTCTAGAAACAATTATGTGTAATTAACACTAACAGAGAAATAGGAAGTTCCAATCTGAAAGGAAAAATCAGTAAATTACATTGTTTATTACATATATTTTAATAATGGTTCTTTTTCTTCCGATTTTGTTCACCTGTATTCAACTTATATACCAACTACTGAACTTGTGCGCGTTCTTATCTATCTGATTTTGTGTATCACCCGTGTTTTGACAGTAAACATTCTCAGGGACATTGTATTTCACACATTTAGAAGATTAAGTTTTAAAAGAGTGCAAGGGTATATTGCATCTCCCAAAATTCTGTTCAATTAGCCACGATTCAGCTGTCATCCTTGGGTATTTTATTTGTACACGTACACATAATAATTATACCAATAGTCGTACGTGTAGATACTGGAAATTTATGCTGGTTTTGATGATTATTTGAATTTTGTACATGCTAAACACAAACATTTTAAAGCGTTTCTAAATTGCGACTTTAAATCAAGCCGGGTTTCGTATATGTTTTTAATAGTTTATTTTTTGTTAACAAAATATCAATTCATATAAATATGTTCCAATTACTTATGACTATCAATTATCACTCATAGTGTAGAAATATCTAACATATGAGCATATGGTGTAGTGCAATGGATTGTATTTAAAGCGGTCATTATGAAAATAATTGTAGTTGTTGAATGAGCGGTGAACTCAGAGCTTGATGCAAAATAACCCCCCTCATAGCTACACACAAAATATTACTTGGTTTTATTTGATATCCAAGACAATAGACATTAGAATAAGAGAGCTATTGAAGCATGATATCACTACATTATATTACATTTTGTTAATTCCCTGTTTAATTGCTAAACGCTTGACTTCAAGTGGGAATGCCACGGGTCCTCGGAGATGACCTTAAAAATAGACGCCCCGTGTCACGGTAGGTGTGGCACGCTAAAAAACCCCTCACTGCTCAATGGCCGTAATTGCCGAGCATAAGCCTGAATTCAAAAGCTCTTCACTGGTCATGGTGACGTCTCCATATGAGTGAAATATTCTCGAGTGAGACGTTAAGCAAGATAAAAATCAATCACTCCCTGTATGATTCATATATTAAACATTCAAGGTGACAATATACGTTTTAAAATCATTGGCTGAGAAAATTCATATAGATATCAAATAATGAATTCAATACCGTATATAGTTTAGCTTCCAGATTTTAGCTGTAATGACGTTAAAAAACATAAATAGAATTTAAAAAAATAAAAAAATAAAAATAAACGTACAACCGTGGATAAATAAATTATATGCTTTAGGTATATATTGAGTATTGAATTCCTTCAATATTATTATCAACATAATGTAATTATTTTGTACATATCAAACTTTCGTTCTGTCTAAATTGTTTCTAAATTTACAACATTTCTATCAGGTTTTCCGTTTATCGTGAAGATCGTTTATCGTGTTTTGCGTTTATCAGGTCTATCGTGGAGATCGTTTATCAGGTTTTGCGTTTATCAGGTTTACCGTGTATCCTATCGTATCATGCGTGTATCATATCCTATCGTGCGTGTATCATATCCTATCGTGCGTGTATCGTGTTCTATCGTTTATCATGTCAAGAATAACGTTGCGGGTACTGTATAAGTAAGTATCTTATATTGTGTCCTATACGGCACAGGTAACCAGTGTCTGCATACCTTACCTGCAACTGTTGTTTGGATGAAACCCAAAGTCTTCTGCTGTTTGAGAAATATATCAGACTCGGCATTCGTGACGCAACTGTTTACATCGGACAATGGTTACAAAAAATATTTTATAAAAGGGGCTCTATGAGGTTTCTAAAGATGGACATGGTGCTAAAATTACCTTAATAATTAGTTCGCTTTTTATAGAAAAGTGTTTTTGTTGACATCTGAAGCTGTTTTACTACACACAGAAAATATAAAACATGTGTAGAATGCAGTATTAAGTCTTCCCCGGAAGACATGTGTCGCCTGCTAGTTCATTCTATATGTAATATATCACGTATAATGTTGAAAAAGTAAATTATTGAAATGGTTTTTGTCCCGGCAAACAGGAAGTTGATAAGCGACAGATTCGAAAATGTCTTACACAATACAGTTGGCCACAGTGATGCTCTGTGCCAAATATCAGGGAGTTGCCCCATGTGGTTCTTGAGAAAACTGTGACAGAAATTTTTTTGCTGTAAAAAATTCTAAGTCCCGGCAAACAGGAAGTTGATAAGCAACAGATTCGAAAATGTCTTACACAATACAGTTGGCCACAGTGATGCTCTGTGCCAATAATTAGGGAGTTGCCCCATGTGGTTCTTGAGAAAACTGTGACAGAATTTTTTTTGCTGTAAAAAATTCTAAGTCCCGGCAAACAGGAAGTTGATAAGCGACAGATTCGAAAATGTCTTATACAATACAGTTGGCCACAGTGATGCTCTGTGCCAAATATCAGGGAGTTGCCCCATGTGGTTCTTGAGAAAACTGTGACAGAAATTTTTTGTGACGACGACGCCACCGCCAGACGAAGACGCCAGACGACGACGCAGGACGACGGATAGTGATCCCTATATGTCGCCACTGTGTAACGCAGGCGACACAAAAATTACCAGGAAATGTTTGTTATCTTCATTCGTTTGTTTCTTATTATGACGTTGAATGCCATAAGGTCGATTTCTATCTGGCGAGTATTGAAGTACAAGTTGATGTGCAACTATGATGAAGAACTTACATACCCCAGAACTACAGCTATTTTACACATTCAAAACTTGTTTCACAACAAAGGGATACTGTCATAAAGGCACATAACTCCTGTTGACCTTAATCTCTACTGTGGCACCAAATCCCATCTTGAACTCTCCCTTGGCATCTTTGGAGAACACCCTCTGGAATGTCTGTTTAAACAGAGAAGTATTGAAGGAGTCCCCCATCACCATGTGGCCTCTGCAAGCAGAACAATCAACTCATGTGCTGGTTGAGATCATTTTCATGCAATGTGATATCATACCATGAGAATATTTTATCAATGTTAAGCAAAAGACACTTTACCCTGTGTATCTTGGACAGAACTTTATTTCATGTAGCCCTGTCTGATCCAGTGCACAGGCATATATATCCACCACATGACCGTTCTTTGCAGACCGATTGGCTAACATTTCATAATGCTGAAATAAGAATGCCTGTTTAATATCCCATAGTGCTGAAAAATTCATACAAATAAACTGATTGGTTTATAACATTTCATAGTGCTGCAAAATTAATCAAAACTGACTAGCAAACAATTTATTGTGCTGCAAAAATCATAATAAGTATTTCTTTTAGAAATATATTTTGCGATCCTTTCATTTATATTTAACAAGTTTTCTCTGTGTTATAGTATGAAAATCTAGAATATGGTTATATTGGAAATTATTAACAAAATTGTTCACCATGGCTTAAGAGATTTAGGTTGAAAAGTTTAATTCTACTTTACTGTATTTGCAGCAGTTTTTCTTTCCATTTTACACATATGAATTTCTACTTCATAGAAATAAAATAACAAAGCAGAACAAAAGGTGTTAATTCATACACAAAAAACAGACATGAATTGATAAGAAATCTTGAAATGGAAGGCAAATTAATTCTAGTTATGCTATACAAATATTTAATAGCATGGTTGGGAATTTTGTCATGACTTTCTCTTGTTAACCTCACCTTCATGGCTTTCTTCATGTACTTGACATTGTCTTTTTCAATGTCCAAATGTTTTCTGATGGGATTTTTCAGCTCATCGTCTACAACCATACCAGGACCCTGCGTGCAAGGTCCACCCGCAAAAAGCATGATCCTTGCCCCAGTATTGGGAAATGTGCACTACAGACAGAGATTTAAAAGTTCTTACTGTAACAACGTAGTATTTTTCAATTTATATTTTTTGAAACATTTTTGAGCATTATAGTTGGAGGACATAAAACTGATTAGCACTGTTCAAAAACCATTTCATTATTTTGGTGTCAGCACAAAAGGAACTTTAACAAGCAGAGGTTTAATGATGTATACTAGCGGAAAAAAGAAACTACATTATAAAATTTTGTTTAATTTTTCTATATTTATTGTTTATAATTATAAAATCTAAACAATCGATAAAGGTGTTGTTTTTGAACAATATCTGACAGTACCCGACTCAGATGCACGGACTTTTTCATGGTTAGTGAACATGTTTATAGTAGTATTCGTACGCATGAGTTTTACTGACCAATACTGTTTGGAGTAAGAAGTGTAAAAGGTTTGTTTGGACACTATTCGTTAAGGAAAGCACTTTAGTTTTGACAAAATTTAGCCTTCTGTCATGCCACGACTCAGTGAAAACCAACATAATCGTGCTGTTGGGATGCTTCAAGCTAGAATAGCACAAAATATCATAGTAAGACAGTTGGAGTTCATCGGAACACCATCCAGTCATTATGGAGACGTTTCCAACAATCTGGTAACACTCGGGATTGACCACGTTCTGGGTGTCCTCGTGTGACGTTGCGTCGACAGGACAACTACATTAGACTTATGCACCTGAGAAATCGTTTCCAGACAGCAAGTTTGACTGCTCGTAGCATTCCTGGATTTTGACTAATCAGTCCAAGAACTGTGCGTAATTGTCTGCACGAGCACAACATCAGACCAAGACGTCCCGCGGTGCGCCCAATACTGCTTCAACCTCATCGTATCACTAGACTAACATGGTGCAGACATAAGCGATTCAGAATACAGGACTGGGCTAATATTCTGTTCACTGATGAATCCAGATTTCATTTGGATAGCAGTGACGGCCGTTGTAGAGTGTATCGTCCGCGTTGAGGATCGGTACCAGGACGCTTGTGTTGTGCAACATCGACAATTTGGTGGAGGTAGCGTTATGGTGTGAGATGGAATAACAGCACGTGGAAGGACCCCTCTACAAATTGTCAATGGAAATCTCATTGACGAACGCTATCGAGACGAAATTATTAAGCGCCATGTGATACCCTTCATACAGAGACGGCAAAATCACATCACTCTGCAGCAACGCAAGGCCACATCTTTGTTCAGCAGAATGTCGATGTCTTGCCTTGGCCAGCTGTTTCCCTCTGATTTATCACCGATCGAGCACGTCTTAGAAGAAATGGAACAACGTCTACGCCATTTACTAAATCAGCCAGTGACATTGGCTGATTTAGGCCAGGCTTTAACCAACATCTGGAACAACATCCCTCAAGCATTTCTGAACACTTTAGTGGCATCAATGAGGCACTGTTGTCAAGCATGTGTGAATTCAAATGGTGGTCACACGCGTTATTAACTTTGTTAATTCAAGTTTGAATACCAGTGTCTTTCGAGTGTGCCGAAATTGACGTTATTCGACGTTAACATTAATGGATTATGAAATGTTGTAACGAATACATTTGTTAACAGTATTACAATAAAATTTGTTCATTGTTATCTTTATTATTTTTTCATATATCAAATAATGCAGTTTCTTTTCTCCGCTACTATACATCACACAGGGTGTAAAATGTTTCCTGGTCCATTAGATGATATAGTCTACATAGACTTCTCTGGTTCTCAGGCCATTTTCTCAAAAACAGTTGAGGGAGGGAGGTTTCTAATTTTCATTTTTATTAGCAATAAAATAGATGAACTTGTCAGGAAAAACTTTAAAAGTAAAAGTTCTATAACTGAACCATAAACACAGTAGACTTTCCTTTATCTTGGTCATCAATATTACCGTTTAACCGGTGAATCCAGATTTCATTATTAGCAACATGTACCGCGATATTTTGTAAATACCCGTTCAGATTCGATTTTCTATCAATTCTTTAAATAAGTTACCTACTCCTGATTTAAAGTTTAAAAATGGTGGCAAATTAAACTGATCGTGAATGCCTGAAAGAGCAAAGGCTCCAATAGTATTTATCACTTCAAGCTAAAGAGAGAAAACAAAATAGTTGTAACAGATATGGCTGTATAAAAAGGCGAAGATAAAGAACAGTCAGTGGCAGATTCAAGGGGGGGGGGGGGGGGGGAGCAGCCAGTGCACCCCCCCCCCCTAAAATTTTCAAATTTAAGGTAAATCGTGATATCTTGTTTAGAAAAATGTACTAAACGATATAAGAAGCAGTAATTTTTTTACACTCTCGGAGAAATAAATGACAAAATCTTTTGATTTCTTGAATTACTTTGTTGAGATATTTAAACTTAATTTTTTCCAAAACCCCTTAAAATTTGCATCATTTGATTAATTTCACCTTATAAAGATGATAGAAAATAGTACAAATGACTAAATAGGAGTCATATTTCAAGCCCTATAAAATCTGTAAAAATCCAGGAGCTTACGGGGACTTTGCCCCCTGGGCCCCCACTTAAAGGCAGCCTCCAGACCCCCTGCCTCATAAAGTGGCGCCCCCTGTAACCGCAATTCCTGGATCCGCCCCTGACAGTGCTCAATCTCAGAACTCCTATATGGAATACAGAATAAAGTTGGGCAAACACGGACCTGTAGGGAGAGGGCTAAAATGGAATATACACATAAACAATCTACATTACTACCAAAGTTCATCCATTGCAACTAAATTTTAGCTGGGTCCTGGCATTGTACCACTAAACATGTGCATTGCAACAAGCAATTACATAGAATGTGCAACATTAGATATCATTTTTAAGTCGAACTTCTTTCCCCGATTCGTAAAATGAGTTCCATAATAACTCCAACTTCAAGTGAATGAAAATTGTAAAACCGTCTGTACTTTCACTTTTAACAGGTGGCACTAAATACCCCAAAAAGATGAATGACTCAAAACGATTTAGAGGCTCAAAAATAATAATTCATTGTAGTACACAAATTATGCAAATAACAAGTCTTATAAAGATACACGAGCCATGATATGTCTAGTTGTATCCAAACCACATTAACATTGGTGCTTGACAATTTGGAATAATGAAGAAAATATGGGTAATTAGTGGCACCGGTCTAAAATAGCTGTGATACTTTACAATTTTCAGTCACTTTAAGCTATTACGGAACCTTATGAATTGGGGTAAAAAGTTGTTTATAACCTTTACTCATGAACCCAAGTGGCTGTGATTGAGAAGTTACAAAGATGCAAGAGAATTCCGAATGCAAATTGTGAAATTCAGAATGAACGTGGATTTTTCCCTTTAGATTCGTAAGCGCATTACCAACTTTTTATTGAAAAATTAATCAAAATCGGCAACCTCAAAACGGATGCACGCGGGCCTGAGAACCGTAATTTCAGTTTTATTTAGCCTTAGCATTAATTACATTCCTTACTTCTAACAGACCAACAGCTATAGACAAGGCTACCCCTGTGGACCTAAGAGGCCTCTTTCCCTGGGCCACAGGCCATGGATCTCTCTGCAACTCCCCTAGCAAGTCAGTTAAGTTCATGTCACACTTGTGAACTGGTTGTAAAAACCTGTAAAAAATATTTAAAGATATGTGACACTCATATCCCTAATTATGCATACCAGTTTACATAAAGGATATCCTTACAGTGTACAATCCCACATGATCACTAAGATCCGAATCTCTGCATCTTCTCCAGGTACCTCAGACAAGTACGAAAACACATGGGGATTGACGTTTTGATAAGACCGCATCGAGTCTCTGAAACTCTCTGCCTTTTAAATTCAGACAATATACTTCACTGTCTAGTTTTAAAGCTGACCTCAAAACGCATCTCTTTAGATTAGCTTTTAATTTGTGATTCTTTTTTTTTCATATTTAAAGCTCTTACATTACAGCTCTTACATTTTTTTTTCTTAAAAAAACCCCACCTAAACCTTCAGTTGCTATTTGATATGTAGTTTGTTATTATACTTATCTCCTTTCTATGTATTTATTTATTCATAAGGGTTGTTTTGAATTGTTTTATAGGGTAATTATATCATTACATTAGGCAATATATAATAATAATTATGCATTTTAATTCTGACACTATGAATATCTTATTCACATAAATGTGCACATCGATTTCTTATTACCGTATTTGTCCTATTGAGCCCGGGTCGGGCGCTTAGAAAATTGGAGGGAGGGGGCGGTTATTTAGTACTCTATGCTGAAATATTCCCATTAAGGAGGTATGCTACACCAGAGAAATTTGATGTAGATGAAAAGTGTAGGATATGTACAAAAATATTTTGAATTTGAAAATTTTCAAATTTACTTTATTTTGTCAAAAAATACAGTTTTAGTAGAAGGTAATCTGAAAAAAATTTAAAACCCCTACTGGACTCGAACCTGCGACCTACAGTTCAGCAGTCGGTATTCTAACCTACTGAGCTACTCGGCTAGGTATTTAAATGGAAAAGGAAAAGTCAAATATTGCTGATATCGATTTTGTCATCCATGTTTTTAAAGGAAGTCAGCCATTATGACGATGTAGAGTACTACCTTAAATTGAATATTGAATTGAATAAATTTGAAAAATGTTTTAAATAATGAATATCAAATTGAACATAGATTTTGTTACATTTCTTTTAACACTAATAATTAATCCATTCATGTTTATATTTTCAAATCGTTGGTTGTAATGCAGAACAAGATGTGTTAATTGTGAAACACAAATGCCCCCGATAATGGCCAATTCCGAATATGGCCAAGGTCACAAGGGCAAATATCTTGGTACCAATAGAAAAATCTTGTCAAAAGAAATGCTCATGTACAATATGAAAGCTCTAATATTTACCATTTAGAAGTTATGACCAATGTAAAACAAGAGGCCCATGGGCCACATCGCTCACCTGAGTCACCTTGGCCCATATCTGAAGACTTTCCATATATATTTGCATGTAAAACCTTAGTCCCTATTATGGCCCAAACTACCCTTTGTAAACTTGAATCTACACTATGTCAGAAAGCTTTCATGTAACTGTCAACTTCTTTGGTCCAATGGTTCTTGAGAAGAAGATTTTTAAAGCTTTTTCCTATATTTGTATGTAAAACTTTGACCCCCCCCCCCCCCCCCCCTCCCACTTGTGGCCCCTAGGGCTGAAACAATTAATCGCGGTTCACTCGAACCGCGATTCACGGCATTTGGTTCAATTTTCGGTTCAACATCTCCAAATTTCGATTCGGTCCATGTTTACATTTTTTTCCGGAAATAAAGAATTCAACACGGATTTGGTTTTTTACCTTACAATTTAATACAAGAAAAATGGCGGACGCTAACTCTGGAATCGTGAATCCGGCAAATCTAAGGTCCCCTGTATGGAAGTATTTTGGTTTTAAAGAGAACGGAACTGTGGCAGTATGTAGAATTTGTTTCACAGAAATAAATCACCAATGCTCTTGGATATTTTATAGCAAGTGATATAATAAAGACCATATTCCGTTGTTGAAAACGATGAATTTCTGGGGGAAAATGAAATAAAAACATGAAAGTTGTGTATTTTTTATTGTTTATTAGAGTTTTTGACAACTATTGGATTGAATTGAAAATAATCGAATTGTGGCCTAAGAATCGAAAATTGAACCGAACCGTGAGGTACCTGAATCGTTTCAGCCCTAGTGGCCCCATCCTACCCCCTGGGGGCCATGATTTGAACAAACTTGAATCTGCACTATGTCAGAAAGTTTTCTTGTAAATATCAGCTTTTCTGACTCGGTGGTTATTGAGAAAAAGATTTTAACTATATATTTGTATGTAAAACTTTGATCCCTTATTGTGGCCCCATCCAACCCCCGGGGCCCATGATTTGAACAAACTTGAATCTGCACTATGTCAGAAAGTTTTCATGTAAAAATCAGCTTTTCTGGCTCAGTGGTTCTTGAGAAGAAGATTTTTCCTATATATTTGTATGCAAAACTTTGATCCCCTATTGTGGCCCCATCCAACCCCCGGGGCCCATGATTTGAACAAACTTGAATCTGCATTATGTCAGGAAGCTTTCATGTAAATCTCAGCTTTTCTGGCTTAGTGGTTCTTGAGAAGAAGATTTTTAAAGTTTTTCCCTATATATTCGTATGTAAAACTTTGATCCCCCCTTGTGGCCCCATCCTACCACCGGGGGCCATGATTTGAACATACTTGAATCTGCAATATGTCAGGAAGCTTTCAGGTAAATTTCAGCTCTTCTGGCCCAGTGGTTCTTGAGAAGAAGATTTTTAAATGACCCCACTCTATTTTTGCATTTTTGGGATTATCTCCCCTTTTGAAAGGGACATGGCCCTTCATTTGAACAACCTTGAAAGCCCTACACCTAAGGATGCTTTTTGGCAAGTTTGGTTGAAATTGGCCTGATGGTTCATGAGAAGAAGATGAAAATGTGAAAAGTTTACAGACAGACGGATACGAATATAGTACTTGCATTAAAGGATTTCATGTTTACAGAGATATCTGGGTTCCATTCCAGGGAGAAACTCTCGAAACAAAAAGAGAGATCAACAATCCTATGGATGCACTAAAATCACGTGCACATCAAGGGATTTTAGAATGTTCACTGTGGTAAATGCTGTGCACGAATCGGCCGATAACACTGGACAGTTTGATCGGTGTACATGTATGTGTGGACGAGATTATGAACACCCAAGCTGCATGTCCAAAACAACGGACAATTTTTTGATTGAACATCTTTTGTCACCTATGTCCAAGCAGTTACCCAAGCTGTTTTAACATTGCTATGATATATTTTGTCCTTCATGTTTGGTACCAAAGCTGTCCTTAAATAGAGTTTTAATAGCGAAGGTAATCACACGATGCTGAACACACATGTGGTTGAGAAATTATTATTTCTTTGATTATCAAAATATGCAAAATGAAGTAAATTTCATAGAGTATCAGTATAATTTCTAAATAAACATTATCTAATTGTTTATCACTGGCTTCGATACAGGGTATTCACTGGTATTGATGTCATTAGATCTATTGAAGCGTGATCAATCAAGCATCTCTAATCCCCAAAGAGACCAGGAAATTTAGGTGGTGACTGTCTGGGGAAGCCAAGGTGTGAATGGCTTATTATTTTGAGAATCACTATTGAATAATTAGGGGTTTATTACGATTTTGTTGAAATTTTTACAACGTAATACTGAGTCCCGGCATCTTGGGACAACATAATAACGAGGTCTATTTTATATAGGTTTGTTAAGAAAAGGTTTTGTGTTTTGAAATTCCAACTTAATATGCGAACTAACGTAATAAAGGGGGAACGTAATAACAGGGTTCCACTGTATCAGAAATGTGAGTAGTACTGTATTTCAAAGGGGGGTCCTTAATTTTTTAAAGTTGAAATATGTCCCAGGAGGCGCTTATAGGGGTAGGGGCACTCAATGGCATAAATACGGTATCTTTTCTCTCATATTTGTAAAGCACTTTAAAGAACTAATGTTGATAGGGTGCTACATAAATCTTTTAATCAAGAAATACGAAAAATAATCCTTATTGATAATGACCTGTTGGAGGGCAGCTGCTGCTGTTGCTGCGGACCTCTTTGTTGCTGTGTTGCACCACCTTTTTGTAAACCCAACATTTCCTGAAAGTCAGAATGCATGTTTATTTATAACAAGGATGCAGTTTCTATCATATTTCAGTGACTCCAATATCACTCAAGATTCTAGATAAATCTTAGACTTCTGTAAAATAAATAAGTACCTGAATCTGTTTAGCTGTTAAATCTTTGGTTCCTCTGAATACATAGCTTTTGGAACAGCCTTCACAGCCGAGCTCATGAACTTGTACCATTTTTCCATAAGTGATCAAACCGATAAGGGCATTTGGGGGCAGCAAGCTCAAAGACATTTGTAGGGATTCCTAAAGCACATATCATTCACAATAATCATCAAGGTTGACCATTGACTTAATCATTCCTTCCAAACAAAATAATGCTCTATCAATGTATTTAGTCATCAGAAATGTATGGAGCGCCAAATTAACATAAACTCAAATAATTGAAGATATCTTCAATTATTTGAAGATATCATCAATTCAATTAATGCTCTCTTTAATTGAATTAATGCGCGCATTAAATCAATTATTGCTCTCATCAAATGAATGAATGCGTGCTTCAATTCAATTATTGCTCTCATCAATTAAATTAATGCGCACATCAATTGAATTAATGAGAGCAATAATTGATTTAATGCGCGCATTAACTCAATTATTGCTCTCTTCAATTCAATTTATTCGCGCATCAATTGAATTAATGAGAGCAATAATAGATTTGATGCGCGCATTAATTCAATTACTGCTCTCTTCAATTCAATTCATGAGAGCATCAAATTCGTAGAAATAATGCTGGCAATAATTAATTTAGAGCTCGGTATAAATAATTTGATGATCTCTAATTCAATTGAAGATATCTTTAATTATTTACAATGCTTTTGTATAAGGAATTAATACTCGCATCAAATCTTTTAAAGACCAAAAAAACACACCGTACGGTTGCTCCACGGATCACTGAATGTGGGCGGAGCTTATCCATGGTCAATGTTATTTACCTGGAATTTACCTGGCCAAGAGATCGGATGTTGTGTATATTTTTATGATATACACAGGAAACTTCTCAGGTTATTACAAATTATGCTTAGTGTTTTGATTTGTGCAAAAAAAAAAAAAAATTAAAATTTCTACCCACATTTCTATTTCCCGTAAACCTTCAAACTTGGTCATATTGATGTATTGCAAATGACAGGTTTAGCCTATTTCTAAACCTTTGCTTTTTAAAACTTCTAATTAAATTGTTATATATCGTATATAAATAATTTCCTAAATATAATATTACCCGGCGTTTCCGGGCACTTCCTGGTGTCCTGGGAGTTCGCGGTGTCATGGGTGTAGTAGGTAAAATATCCATGTTTCGAGAGAATAAATAAATCCAAGTAGATCTGTGTACATGTACAACCAAATGAAGAATGATCAAGATACCCCTCAATATGGGCCGTCTGTAGGGTTTCTGTAGCTGTAGTGTTTGCGTAATGGTGGTATCCCAAACAGAAGCCGACACGAAGTCTACCCCCCCCCCTCCTCTCTCTCTCTTTAGGGTTTCTGTGGACGTAGTGTTTGTGTAACGATGGCATCCCAAACAGAAGCTGACACGAAGTCTACACCCCCTCCTCTCTCTCTCTCTCTCTCTTTAGGGTTTCTGTGGACGTAGTGTTTGTGTAACGATGGTATCCCAAACAGAAGCTGACACATAGCTAGTCTACCCCCCCCCCCTTTTCTCTCTCTCCCTTACTCTCAATCATTGACTAAATGAGTAATTATTGTCATACGTATGCAACACTATTGCCATGCCATATTATTTCATCTATATTATTGCTACAGTTTTACACATTTCTCTCTCTCTCTCTCTTTATAGATATAAAACCGTGATAAATTATAAATAGCTCAATAACTCTCTCTCTCTCTCTCTCTCTTTATAAATATAAAACCGTGATAAATTATAAATAGAAATATCTCAATAACTTATTTATGCTTTTTTACTATTGTTTGATTTCTGATTGTGTAATTTATAATCCATGTGGTATCTCAAACAGAAGCATTTTTTTTTAACTACTGTAACAGTTTTACGCATGGGCAATATAACCATTATACATGTTGATGTGCTGCGCCAATAAAGAATTGTTCATGTTTTCATAAATGTAAAGCCACAATAAATCATTAATAGAAAATATTCCAATAACTTATGTTTGTTTTTTTTTTGGTTTTTTTATTATTATTATTGTTTGATTTCTGATTGTTTAATCTATAATACATGTATAAAGATGGAGAGAGAAAATACGATGATAAATTGCATTGTATAGGGAACGTTAGAAATTAAAATATTCTAGGTGTTAGTCAATGCTATCAAAACTCAGGTATACAGGGGCTTTCCTGGAGATCTGAAGACTGCTGGTCATCATTAGCCATGATTGTTATCAAAACAGCTTTCTCAGGTAGCTGTAGACCATGGTCTCTGCAAACGTCAATCAACCTAAGCTCTATTGTTAAAAGTTTGATTGACCAGCGGCTTATCATTGATCGCAACACAGGTAAAATTTGGGGGCGTTAACTTAAAGTTGGGTCTTTAAAGAGAGCAACAATTCAATTAAAGAGATCATTAAATCAATTGTGGATATGTTGAATTGAAGATATCTTTAATTATATAGTTGCTCTCTTTAACAGAATTATTGCTCTCTTCAAATGAATTAATGTGCGCATCAATTCAATTATTGCTCTCGTCAATTGATTTAATGCGCGCATTATATCAATTATTGCTCTCTTCAATTGAATTGTAGCGCGCATCAATTCAATTATTGATATAATTTAATCATTTGAAGAGATCATTAATTCAATTAAAGCGAGCATCAATTCAGCTGAAGAATTAATGATATCATCAATTCAATTAATGCGCACAATAATTCATAATTGAAGATATCATTAATTATTTGAAGAGATCTTTAATTAAATTGTTGCGCGCATCAAATGAATTGATGATATCTTCAAATAATTGAAGATATCTTCAATTATTTGAGTTTATGTTATTTTGGCGCTCCATAGAAATGAGTAGCTAAATATTAGGACAACTCACCTTGACAGCTTGCAAATCTTCCTCATCCATACATGTGTCCAGAACAATTAGGAATACCGGAGGATGACACGTTGCTCTCTGTAATCAATACAACATAAACTAGGCATCCCTGATAATTGAACCAAAATCCTAAGCAGTATTACCATCTCATATAAAAATCATTTTTTCTCATTAATATGTTATAGTTTTATTTATGCTTTTTTCAGTGCCGAGAGTGAGAAGATTTGGAGAATTACTGTGATTGTGTATTCCAGGGTAGAGAACTGTGGAATGATCTCAGCTGGTTGGTGCTGATCTGAAATGGCTGCATACTGGGGAGGAAACTGAAAAAGATACAAAGAAAGGTGTGTTTGTGAAACACAAATGCCCCCGATAATGGCCAATTCCAAAGATGGCCAAGGTCACAAGGACAAATATCTTGGGACCAGTATAAAGATCTTGTCACAAGAAATGGTCATGTGCAAGGTGAAAGCTCTAATATTTACCATTTAGAAGTTAGGACCAATGTCAATTTTTTAAAAGTAGGCCAAGGTCAAAAGGTTTAGTACCAACAGAAAGGCTCTAGCACTTACTGTTCAAATGTTATTAGCAAGGTTAAAGTTTTCAAAAAGTAGGTCAAACTCCAAGGTCAAGGTCACAGGGTAAATAATGTTGGTACCCACGGAAAGGTCTTGTCACAAGGAATACTCATGTGAAACATCAAAGCTCTAGCACTTGATGTTCAAAAGTTATTAACAAGGTCATAGTTTCAGACAGAAAGGACAAAAACAATATGTCTCCCATCTTCGATCTTTGGGGGCATAAAAACTATTATTTCCATGGACAATATCGAAAAAATCTTTATTATGCCAGTTCCCTTAAAATGGCATGATAGCACATAACCAGTAATCTCCTTTGCTTTTCATTTTCATTTCACTTTGGTATGATGCAATGTGAAGTTTTAATAGTAATAAGTATTGGGCATTCAGTGGAGTTATCATAAAATAAAAATGATCTTGTCTATTTGTCTGTCAGTGAGTGATTATCAGGGATAATGCAAATTAAAGTTTGAAACATTTGTATACACTTGATTGAAAAAGTAGGGTATAAAATCTATTGTATGAATTGAATTGCTTCCTGTAAATTTAGAAAATTTACCATTGTCAAAACTACTATTTCATGCAAATTGCATTTTATTAATTCATGGAAGAAAAATGTTTTCAGATTGAAATAAATAGAAATAAAGTGGCATGCATCTGTATGATGTCAGTCCTAGTGTGTGATACACACAATTTTTTTTCAACAAAATAGAGTGCAATTATACTTACTTGATATACAAGTAGTTTAGCTTTACAAATATAGACTATGTAAATGTATATAGATTGTTTACAGTAAAGCACTAATATAGCGAATGCGGTAATAACGAAATTACGGATATAACGAAGTCGATTTTCCCAGCATTCACTATATAAAAATCTGCGTCTATAACGAACATGGATATAGCCAATTCACTGATATAATGAAGTAAATTCCTATTCCCCTTGAATTAAAATTTAACGTAAAAATCACCTTTCATAATGAATCCCCCCCCCCCCCCCATTTTGAACTCGTGATTTATAACAACCGTTTTCCTTTGCCAATTACGAAATTTATGTTTGTATATTTTCGGTTGTTATAAACGTAAAACAATACTTACACATACAGAGCTCCAGATAATTTTTTACCACAAAGAGTATTTACCCCCTGATTTTCAAATCAATGAGTATTTTGCTTTTCAGAAGAAGTCAAAAGAATATTTTGTAATTTACTGATTATCTTTGCTGTTTTGCCACTAATACAGAATTGGATCATAATCATGTGACTGGGTGTTTGACATATTAAATTTCAATACCTCAATGATAATAGGTAATTCGTATTTATATTATACTACATGTATCACAAGTATGCATTACTTTGGGGGTGTAAAGCGTATTTAAATTCGCTAATGCATAATTGTACGCATGATTTTCAACTTAACTTATCTGGTCAAATTAAACGAGTATTTACCCTAATATGCATCTTATCTGGAGCTCTGCATATATGTTTATCAAATGTATTGTTGGTATTGTTTACTATTCTTGTAAATTAAATTTGAAGTTTGATTGCATTAATTTTATCATTCATTCCTTTATTTGTGTAAAGCAACAAGTAAATTCCAACTGCTATAGACTGTTTGTATATATTGCACATAATTTTGTTGATATTTTTCTTTCGACATGTGCTTACATGACTTAATAATCCATGTTCCGGATCTTGATCCGGTTTCTTCTCGACTCTTAGTATGAAAGCGTCTACCGCCATTTCGTCATGTATTTTTTATTTACCACTTTTCCTCAGATTTTTGGTGCTCATAAACCACAGAGTAAGTGTTTGCATTGTTGATAATGATCTTTTGTGTTCATATGTTCTCACCAGCTAGGTATTTGATATATTTAATATTATAATTGTTGGAAATGTGTTTGTTTACATGCTCGCACGTGGTGTACCTATGTGGGATTTAAATTGTAGTCAATAACGTTCTAATCCAGTGTGTAGGTCTTTATACATTAGTATTTAAGCATTGTTTATCAGTTCTAAGTGTCTTAGCACGATTGCAACTATCAAAATTGCCATACAGTGTATTATACTAGTCAGTTTGTTCAGATATATTTTCTATGGAGAGCCATTTTTGTCATTTTGTAATCAAAATAGATCTATGTCAGACATTCAACTGCACTTTATGAGAAATACTTTGCAAATATTTGTCTTTTATACTAGTCATATTTACTTGACATTAACTTTTATTTAAGATATGGTGAACAGTTCTTGTCATATACACATAAATGCTAGTCAGCCAGGACTTTTGTAATGTTACTTTATTTTTGCATTTCAGTTTTGTACCCTCTCAGGAGGTTTGATCAGTATTAAAGATTCAATCCAGTTTTGAGTCGTCGTTACTGCACAATCAATCAATTTTGAAGATAAATCATCATATATAAATCATAGACCATGGGCCAGTAACACATTACCCTTCTCCTCTAGGGATTTTTCTACACTATGAGTTTTTGAAAGTGTGTATAAAATGAAGGTTGTTTGATAAATTTATGATGGGGCGTTTTCAAGATATGGCCATTTGAATTTATAAAAAATTTGGCAAATTCAACATGGCTGTTACGGTGTTCCATACCACATTAAAGATGATGCATTGTAAACACAAACAACGGGATAGGGACTTCCCAGAGAGGACATTTGTGAGAAATACGTATAAAAATATATAATGTCAACATGTTCAGTGAATCAATGAATAGAAATTTGAAAAATTTAATGAATATTTACCGGATTTCTCTGGAAGCAGAAGTTACAGGCCCAGACTTTAGCTCTGTAGTCCACTTGACAAAATGGATTGAGGATGGCTCGGCATGTCGGTCTGGTACAGAGAACTGGGTCATACTGGATTGGTGGAAGGTCAGGTCGCTCTTTGAGTGGAGTAAACAAACAGCCGAGAGGAACAACCATTCGAGTGGCCTCTATACGACTGGATGGCCAAACATTCCAGCTGAATCTCACGCCATCTCTGTCCTCATTTTGTTGGATGAATTCTTGATAGGTAGCCATTGAGTACCTGTTTGAAAGGAATACCATTATTCAACACATTTAACAGATACATACATATATATATATATATATATATATATATATATATTCAATTGTCTGACCACGTGTACAATAGATCAATCTATATAAATTTCCAAAGAATGAATATCTATCTTTTCCACAAAATTTTTTTTTAAGTGTTGATCTGTTTCGAACGTATGTTCGGGAGCTGAACATCCCAAACATTACCGTAAATCAGTGCTTCCAAACACTCTCATCTTGATTCAGTATTTGAGGTTTAAAAAGCTTACACGTGATATTTTAAAACACTATAAGTATTTACCTCCAGCGGAAATTGAACAACGTGTAAATACCACGGTCTAGAAAAACAGCCTCCCTTGGACAGGTTCACTGGAAGTTGGAAAATGCCACGTAGTGTCCCATAATACCAGAAATGACGTCACTGGGGAATCCTTTTCTGGTAAGCGGTAAATGTAGTACGGCCGAAACCCCAAAGTCCCGGTTAACGATTTTTGCATGATTTCTCTCTTTATAGTCGATAGAATGACATCAAACGTATTGTGATAACTGTTTGTGACATATTAAACAAGAATCATATAACTTTTTCTGGGAATTCTGTAAAGAAGATACTGAACTAGAGTTTTCGGATACCAAAAAGCGGTAAATCTAGTACGTTTTATAAATGCCGAAACCCGAACACGGTCGACTATATTTTCATCTACCGAAAGTCCGCGTTTTAGCATTATAGACAATATTGAATCAGACTGAGTTCTAGATATCTAAGGTAACTTAAATAAATCGCAATTGCATATACGGTGCATTTATATGCGCATTTTATTGTATCACCCTACATACCAATACAAATATTTATTGGCACAAACATAATTACAATAATTGGCAAAGGCCCATACACGTATCAACACTTCGCCCAAGTTACGTCCCTTATACATAATGTTTACATAATTTCTATGTAGTTGAAAGTAATTGACTTCTGTATTCAAAACAGTCTCTAATAAATTTCACTTTATGTATATCACTGTTAAAATATATTTGTAACATGTATTCGGAATTGGCCATTATCGGGGGCATTTGTGTTTCACAATTAACACATCTTGTTCAATTTACAAGTTAATTCTGGACACAATTAAATAGGTTTTAGTGTTTAGCACAAATCATTTTGTTTCACACATGCTATTTCCTATTAAGCAATCTAATTGCAAACAAAAACATGGCACGAGTCTTGTTTACATAGCAAATAATTGTGAATGTTGTATCTCACTTGTAACTCAAAAGTTGATATAAAAATTTTGGTTGACCATTAAAATACTTTAATTAAGTATTGTAAACAATAAAAATGGTAAAATAAAATTTTCAGCTCAATCATGTCCATGCCCTTTTAAATCCAATTACCAATGATTTATTTTCACGGAATTCACTGTTCAGTTGACAATAAAAATCTTGGAAATTTAGATGCAATACGCTACTAGTACATGTATTAAATAATGTACATAGATATGTAATTAAATTTGATCGGGATCAAACACCAAACGGTAAACTGTTTAATCATTCTCTACCCAGAGTTCCGTGCGCTCCTCGCACTATAGTCAGGTTCCCGAGACCCCTCTGCATTTATTATAATATAATATAATAATAAATGCAGAGGGGTCTCGGGAACCTGACTACTCGCACTAGTGAAGCTTGCGTAACACGCCCTCTGGTGAGAGAATGCTGTTTAATTCCTAAAATGATGAAAACAAAGGCAATATATTCAACATATACATTTATTAGGTTAAATTAAAGTAAAACATCTATGTACAGTGGTTAAATTGCATTAAATTATGAAATTTTACCAGTGTACTCTAAAATACTCTAACGTACTCTGTCTAGTAGGACATACTTGTTCCGATTAATACAAGATCGCGTTTACAAAATACAGCAGTTTTTATTATTCTGTGTTGTGGAAATAATGATAGAGACATAACATGTAGTCTTAATCAATATTTTTTTGCATAAATAGGACTACTTAAAACCCAGTATTTACAAAGGGGCTGTGAAAATCGGTCAGTGTCTTCGACCGTGTTTAGGGTTTGGGTTCCGACATTTATAAAACGTACTAGATTTACCGCTTTTTGGAAGGTGAAAACTCTAGTTTGGTACTTTAGTAGAACAATTCTCAGAAAAAGTTAATGTTTTTTATGTACCTAGGTTACTAACAGTAACATCTGCAAATTATGTGTTATTACATGCAGCATTAAGAGAGAAATCTCGAGGGGAAAAAAAATCGCTATCTGGGACTTTCGGCTTTCGGCCGTGCTAAATTTACCGCTTACCTCCTTTAAGTCGAACCGTGTTCAGTTAAAGACGAGAAGTTGAACTTGAAGAGAATACTTCTAATATTATCATGTAGATATGTCCCACTACGTCATAGCAGTCCATTGTGGTATAATATTCCTCTTCATACATACATTCGTTTGATAGTTTATAACCCCCCCGTGAGAGATATTCGGTTCACAGGGGCTCGGTTGTCAGCTACTTGAAGTTTTGTATTATTTGTTCTCGAATAATGATTTGTGTCCGAATAATAAATTATATACTCGCTTCTCACTGTATACTGTGTCCCATTATATCGTGTTTTTATTTTCGTCTTTGCTTATCAATATCATGTGGTTTAGTCGGGTAATAGGACTAGATCTAGATCTATATAAGTTTGTTATTGGTACGCAATGCAATAAGTTCAATTAAAACATTTTTGTTACGCAATCCTTTGTCTTTTTAGGCTTTTATATAGAAGAAAGTCAACTTGTAGTGAAAAGGTTAGGCCTACCTGTAGGTGTCCAATAAGTTGACAATTGCTGTCCATTATTTTTAAGAATGGACAGATACTAGGCTGAAAATAAGAGAAAGACAATACATTTGTCAAAGAGATACAAATTTAATTTTAAATTCCCTACAAGTAAGAATCAACACAGATCTCGGTAAAATTACTGAAACACTTAAAAATGATATTTCCCTTTAGTAGAATTCTCTGCTTCAACTCGTAAGATTCACAAATTTTTTAATTCCATTGGCCCGGCATTACTATATCGCATCAAAACTTAAATTTAAAAGACATAATTCCATACTGTATTTGAATTTCGCTGGATTCAGAGGCACATTCCGAAACTTCTTCACAACGCTTTTTTATGTTTTCTTTATTAGCATATATCTTAATTCTGAATTATTATTTTTGCTTTCATCAATAATTTCACTTCATGAGATAGGTGTATTGGGTTCTTTTGGCTGGCGTTAATTATTTCCTCATCCAAATATTTGAAAACACAATGCTTTTCAGATCAAAATTTGGCTTCATAACTTTTTCACCCTCCATATCCAGAATATGTGCAATACTTTCACTAAAATCCTTAAATTTTGACTGTGCAATGAAAATATGGCTCAGTACTATAGAGTGAGTGAATATAAAACCTGCAGTAGAAGACTACTCACCTGACACTATCCAATAAGTGAACAAAAGAAACAGACTTTTATGCAAGACAGGTTATATTGTCAGACTATTCAAAATAGCTTTATTCATAATTATCATTGTCAATGGCTTTACCTGTGACTGTCCATTCTTAGAACAAAAGATGTAATGTTTTAAGTAGGATATAAGCCTCAAACTGTCCATTCTGTGAGAGAAAGAACTGATCTCGGCCCAACAAGCCTCGATCAGTTCTTTCTCTCACAGAATGGACAGTTTTTGGCTTATATCCTTTACATAATGCAGAATTTGATTTTTTCTAAAAATAGATGAAGAAAGCATTTTGAATAATGTACATTAGGTCTATTTTGTTAATTCCAAGTCGAATCCTTCTGAATCGTTTTCAAATATCGTCTGGAATTTATTGTTGTCTAAAATATGTGATTAGCGCAATAATGGCTAAGAAATATATGGAAAGCCAGATAGGTAAAAATGAAAAAGATATTTTCATGAAAATTTAAATTTGACTAGCTTTATTTCTGTTGCAAAGTCATACAAGATAAATCATTTCGGTACAATTTAGATATTTCAAACATATTTATTATTCTTTAATTCAAATTAAGCAATTTCAGTGTCTGCATGAATGTAAACAAATATAGGAAAACAATATTTTGGTGCCAAAAAAATCATTATCATTTGCTACAGCATAAAAATTAAGCAAGGCATCACTTATACATGCTAAGTTTTTCATGCACTATGTATATTTTTTGTTTTATTTCAATGGTTCAGATGTAAGAATAAAACCAAGTGTATGTAAGATTTTAACAAATATTGAATTATGTCACTTTTTGAGCTCTATAGATCGATTTGATGATGTAGCACGATACAATGGAACTATTCAATTTCAACTAACACAAAACAAACCGAAGTTGCACCCCATAATATTTTTCATGATTTCAAAGAAAAAAATCTTAATTGCTTTTACTGTGTCGGTTGAGGAAAAAACGTACTTATTAAAGGACACAACGCATGTTTCTAAACTTTTTCATTTTTTCAGCAAAATTAATTCTTTCCATGCCTAAAACTACTTTAAATGGCAGGATACAATCCGAACCGGATACAAGTCGAACCGTAAGCTCCAAAAGATTGCAACTTGGTACCTTTGATCACTATGATGAGAGGAAGATGCCTACAGTTTTTGAAGGGCAGAAGTCAAAGGTCAAGGTCATTGTATTACTTTCTAGGAAGGATACAAACCGAATCGTAAGCTCCAGGATATTGCAAATTGATACATTCGATCACCATGATGAAAGGAAGATACCTTTTGTTTTTCAATGTTATAGGTCAAAGGTCAAGGTTGCAGTATTACTTAGTAGGAATACCTTGTAGGCAGTATACAAACTGAACTGTTGGGGCTACGACTGTCAAACTTGGTACAATACACTTTATGCCAAGTGGAGGATGCCTATTGTTTCTTAAGGTTAAGGTCATAGTAGCAGTATGCAGACTGATTCATTGGGGCAAAGACCATTAAACTTGGTACACTTTCAAGTGAAAATATTGCATAGATTGGTCTTGTTTATTCGATGCAAAGAAAGTATGTCACACCCTGATGATTGCTGATACTACTTGAAGTTCTACAAATTATGGTGTAAGAAAAGCACCAGATATCAGCTTTTCACAGGTGTATTATGTACTGTTGTCGGTACTCTTGTTATTTTTTGAGAAAAATATTATGCTGACAAACAAGCTTTTGTCAACAGAAGTGCATCATCTAATGTCAGATGGATTTCAATCTGTGCTTATTTCACAGACGAATTCCAGGTTAAACTTTAATTTCAAACACAGAAAGATAACAAACTTCAAGATTTACGCCCTTAAGAACGTGAGAAATTAAGAAAACATATCTATTTTCTTAACGTGGCTTTCCATGTTGCTATATCGGAAATGTAAACAAAAAGTGTAAATACCAGAGTGGGACATGAAAATTTTCCGGAAATCGCAAGTTTCACAAACTTAAAAGATTTGGGACAGGTTGATTTTTGAAGGGCGGGTGGGGATGGCCTAAGATAAATTCAATAACTGTTTGCTGTTAGCTGCACACATTAATTCATTTGACGCTCAAGAGCAATGATTGATTTGATGTGTGCATCAATTCGATTATTGCTCTCATCAATTCAGTTCATGTGTGCAATTCAACAAGATCATTGTGGGGAATTATTGCTCACAAAATTTAATTTGTAGCCAGTATAAATGATTTGATGATCTCTTTATGTACAATGATTTTGTATGAGGAATTCGTTAATGTGTGCATAAATGGTAGCGTGCATCAATTAATGTGCACAATAATTGAATTATTGCTTTCTTCAATTGAATTGATAATATACCTTTCACTCCATGGATACGCACAATAATTCCTTTAGAGAGAGAGCAACTATATGATTAGAGATATCTTCAATTCAACATATATCTACAATTGAATTAATGATCTCTTTATAATTGAATTTTTGCTCTCTTTAAAAGGATTGATGCAAGCATAAATTCCTTTTTAAAAAGTGTTTTAAACGGTTAAAGATATCTTCAGTTAAATTAAAGAGATCATCAAATCATTTATACCAATATCCAAATTACATTTTGCAAGCAATAATTCCACCACATTGGTGTGCACATCAATTGAATTAATGAGAGCAATAATGAAATTGATGTGTGCATCAAATATTAATGCATGCATCATATCAGTTATTGCTCTCATCAATTCAATTGATGCACAAATTAATTCAATTATTGCATGCAATTATTGAATTGATGATATCTTCAAATGATTAAAGATATCTTCAATTATTTTGAGTTTATGTTAATTTGGTACTCCATATCAATTCAATTTAAGAGAGCGGTAATTCAACTATTGCACACATTAATTGAATTGATGCATGCATTAATTGAATTATTGCTCTCATCATTTGAATTGTAGCATGCATCTATTGATTAGTTTCTCGATCTTTGCGAGACCTTGCCCACCAGGCAACACAATGAAACAAACCCTCGAGTGTATAGGTGCAGGTAGTGAGACCTTGCCCACCAGGCAACACAATGAAACAAACCCTCGAGTGCATAGGTGCAGGTTGTGAGACCTTGCCCACCAGGCAACACAATGAAACAAACCCTCGAGTGTATAGGTGCAGGTTGTGAGACCTTGCCCACCAGGCAACACAATGAAACAAACCCTCGAGTGTATAGGTGCAGGTTGTGAGACCTTGCCCACAAGGCAACACAATGAAACAAACCCTCGAGTGTATAGGTGCAGGTTGTGAGACCTTGTCCACCAGGCAACACAATGAAACAAACCCTCGAGTGTATAGGTGCAGGTTGTGAGACCTTGCCCACCAGGCAACACAATGAAACAAACCCTCGAGTGTATAGGTGCAGGTTGAGTTCCTCAGATCTCTGTAAGATCTGGCCCATCACGATGGATTTCTACTGAGGAACTTTAACATTATCTCGCACATTTCCTGTTTTTACATTGTTTTGATCTTTTGAATTATTTCAACTTTGTTATAACCATTATTAGTGTGTCTGTAGGTCTTCAACAGGGTCACATTAAGATAATATGTAGAGGTACGTATTTGATTGTGATTGAACTGAAATATTAATTCAAAAGTAGTTATACAGAGTATATTCCTAACACGTCCCTGGCATATTATTAAGATAAGTCATAAAAAACTTGGTAGATAACACACAAGCTTTGTAAATCTCCGGACTTTCACCACTAGCTTAAAAGCACCCGAATTAGCAACCAAAGTGGGCTAGCTAAGGTGGGGGCCACAATATTGGTATTAAGTTTTATGTGGAAAATGTATAGAGAAATTCTAAAGATCTAATTCTTAAAAACATTTACCAACAGGTGCTGGATACCACTCAACACAGAAAGAGGATGCTTACAAAACACTTTGTAAAACAGCATGCATAAAGGTAAATACTACCAGGTGGTTAAAATGAATAGCCTAGTGAAAGATAAGTACTAGTGAAGGGTAAATACTAGTGAAAGATAAGTACTAATGAATCAGAAGGATAAATACTAGTGGAAAGTAAATACTTTTGGAAGGAAATGTTTAGTTTATTTGAAGATTTTTACATCATGTTAAAGGTAGGTACATGTTGAAGGTAAACACTACAGCTCATTTTCCACATTTTAATTTTAAAAGAGTCGCAACTAGGTTAAGGGCTTCCATAGTAAAATGCACAATAATAATGGAGTGAAAATGCACCTCAAATTCACAGGTATCATTACACTTGTTACAGTTAAACACCGAAACGATACTACCCACTGTTCACTGTGACTGAGCTACCGTAAATTCCCCTCATGGTAATTGCCCGTGACGTCAGTTGAATGCTACGTAACACTTTATTTTTGGAAAACAGCAAGAGGCCCTACTTGTGAACAAAAGTTCAGGTTTATGCGTGTAACAAGCTGAATTTGTATTAATATACTCAGAAATAAATAAAAATCCTTAACATGAAACGTTTTAGGAGCAAATGCATACTCAAACTAAAGATGCTATAATTTAACAACATATTAACAGTCATCAGCAAATTACGGGGTTTGTCCACATTCTAATATATATCATACCGTTAATATACAATACAGAAACTGCTCCCCGCACTTAGATTATTTATGTACATAAGGGAATTTTTAAACGCATCACTCATTCAGATTAGGGGCGATTTCAAGGTCACAATTTAATATGAATATCACCTTCGTGCATACTATATATTAAGAATGGAGAATGATTTGATATCATAAAGGAATAACATAAATAATTATTTGACAAGATATGTTTTCACGTATACAACTTATTACTTGATAACTGTAGTAAATAACGACAAAATATTATGACACTTCCCCCGCGATACTACTATCAGAACATGTAGGCAGTGACATACTTTTTCATTGTGACGTCATATGGTGCGAAGTGCACAGAGGTACATTTATAACAGCAGTGATTTTTCTCGGATAGCCTTAACTGAGCTGCGGTGTTTTTTAAAACACATATTGAAAAAATGATAAAAATCATATTGATACTTACAATTTGAAACAATTTGAATGCATCAATCTGCCCGCAACTGCGCTTTGAAGATCATTCAGAATTCAAAGGTTTCTTCATTCTGACTGAGTCACTCAGACTTTTAAGTGCATATTTACATCAAGTGATTTTGAATGACAGCAAAAGTGTTGTGTGTAGAAACTTATTTTAAATACCCCTAATTTAAGCCTTAGGGGGTCCACACTCGCTTTTCTAGCACAAGATTATTCCCTGCTGACCCAACTTTAAAGCTGACATGAATTAATAAATACGTACACATTTCTAATCTTATCTGCCATATTTCTCTCAAGTTGCCTAATTTACTTTAGAATAACGGAAAAAAGTAAATTGTTAAAAAGTGGGGAGAGCAGACCAGCCTCCCTGTCAACCCCAACCCCCTGTATATGTGCATGATATAACATTTACACAGGTTCAATTCGTGTTGAAAGAAAGGTGCATATATACATTTCATTAAATTTTAAAGGAGCTGGAATTTATGTGTTCCCCAATTAATTATTTTGTATGCAAGATTCGTTCCCAAAAATTTAGAAACTTGCTTTCAGTCATAGCAGAAATGAATTCATTTTGAAGTACATCTAGTTTGAATGCAAATGTGGGGTTCCTTCTTTTAATTTCATCAGACTCATTAGAAGCCACCTCCCCCCAGATTATGCAGCTTTGTTTTTATTGATATCTAAATCGGTATATGAATCCGGATATAAATTATATAATGTTTTTCGCGATCATATAGATATTGATACTACTAATAAAAAAAGAAAATGTTTATACCCTTGTCTTTTGCTAATCTTACTTATGCATTATAGTATGTTGACATTGTATCATATCAAATAAAAGCTCAACACGAATTTTACAGATAAATTATATGAATATTGAATACTAACATCTTTTTGAATACATTTGAATTTAAATTTCAACGTACAGCGGTATGTCTATTTTCAGTATATATCCATCAGGCCAGATCAACGAAATGAAAATATTTATGATTAAATTATACTCAAGCCTGAAAGTAATCATTATGGCATATATTACAGAAATGTTAAAACACACATATGCTTTAGTCCTGCGGTTGCAGCAATGCATGCAGGCAATTTTTCTGAATACATTTATTTATGTATTCATGAATGAAGTTCCTCCATTTAAAATATCTTGGTCTTTATGCATTTTGTTTTTTATATCCTCGAACGAAGTTCTAGGAGGTACAGTGGAACCCCGTTATTACGTTTTCCATTTTGTCACGATAAAATAACGTAATACCGGGGGCAACGTAATAAATGTTCCCAGTGAAATTCGTTAAAATTATCATTTGGAAATTGTATATCATCCGTTGGTACTCCGTGAAGGGGTGTGTGAATATATCTTTACTGTTTCTTTGTTTAAAAGACTATGATACTTTGTTTTATTTACATCTTATCTTTAATGTCCGTAATTCTTCATGTTCTTATCCCTTTTCTTTATTTCGGTGTAGGATACATAAGGATGTTTTGATAAACGTTGCTTTTTCTGCATTCGTTTGGACCGCCATTTTGTTCAACTTTAAAACAATGCATTCATGTAAATTTCTCTCAATAACTCGTTCCGGTTCGTATTCAACATTCGTATTAAAAAAAAATAACAAAACATTGGTTTTTATTAAGTTCTCTAATTACACAATACACAACACAATAAAAAAAATCCCACCCAAAAAACAACAAAACTATAGACACAAAACGCACACGATACCCAACACTTACACACTTCTCACCAACGATAAACATGCACGGAGAACAATTTAAGCGCAATCGATCACATAAAAAAAAATATAATGATGCACGAAGATTTCATTTATAACGCTAAATGATGGCACTAAAATCACGTGCACATCAAGGGATTTTAAAATATTCACTGAGGTAAATGCCGTGCACGAATCGGCCGATAGATTGGTGTATGTATGGACGAGATTTACGAACACCCAAGCTGCATGTCCAAACAACAAACATTTTTTTTTTATTGAACACCTTTAGTCACCTATGTCCAAACAGTTACCCAAGCGGTTGTAACATTGCTACGATAAATCTTGTCTTTCTTGTTTGGTACCAAAGCTGTCCGTGAATAGAGTTTTAATAGCGAAGGTAATGACACTATGCTGAACACGCAGGTGGTTGAGAAATTATTTCTTTGATTATCAAAATATGCAAAATGAAGTAAATTTCATAGAGTACAATTTGTAAATAAACATTATTTAATTGTTTATCACTGGCTTCTATACGGGGTATTCACCTGTATTGATGTCGCTAGATCTATCGAAGCGTGATCAGTCAAGCGTCTCTAATCCCCAAACAGACCAGGAAATGTATGTGGTGACTGCCTTAGGCAGTCAAGGTGTGAATGGCTAATTATTTTGAGAATCACTATTGAATAATTAGGGGTTTATTACGTTTTTGTCGGAATTTTTACAACGTAATACCGAGTCCCGGCATTTTAGGACAACGTAATAACGAGGTCTATTTTATATAGGTTTGTTAAGAAATGGTTTCCAACGTAATATGCGGACTAACGTAATAAAGGGGGAACGTAATAACGGGGTTCCACTGTATATAGGAATCACTCTGTCTGTCCGGGCCATAAGGCGAGCATTTTTTAATTTTTAGGTTTACAAAATATTTTTCAAAATGTTTGGGTAGGAGGAGGGGGAAAAAAATAAAAATAAAATTGAAAAAATTCCCCGTCGAGAAAAAAAATAAAAATAAAACAATTTTTCAACAAAATTTTTTTTATTTTGTTTTTTTAAAGCATTTCTGGTGACAATCGGGTGTCCTGCTTGTAAACAGGCTTTGCAGATTGTT
This sequence comes from Ostrea edulis, assembly GCF_947568905.1. Classification (NCBI taxonomy): domain Eukaryota; kingdom Metazoa; phylum Mollusca; class Bivalvia; order Ostreida; family Ostreidae; genus Ostrea; species Ostrea edulis. Next base: position 61,553,808 of record NC_079168.1, on the reverse strand, counting down.
CGAACTATTCCATGCTTCCTCTTTAATTCATCAACTTCAGGGGTTGAGGTTGGGTCGATGTCCCCACAGTAAAAGCAGATATCATCAAAAAGTTGGGTTTTTCCTGCAAAAAAAAATGTCAATAATTTTAAAACTACAACATGTAATGCATGTTTCTTAAATATCTAGCTTGGTTTTAAATAAATTGCTGTGTGGATTGTATTCATTTAAAGTGTGCATTTTCAAGTAAACTTAAAGGATATATTTTTTTTACCTGCATAGTATGCTGTCTCAATAGGAGTTTGACAATTTAACCCCTCCCGCACCACAATCGTATCCTGGAATTCTCCCCCATGGAATAAAGGACTTCCACAAGTGTAGAGAAGTTCCTCCTGAAGTCGACAAAGAGCCCTCTCCTCGGGAGGACTTAGCTTTTTGGAGGAATTAGATTTTACATACGATCCCGATAGTTTCCGAAGCTACACGATAAACGATTTTCATGATAAACGGAAAACCTGATACACGCAAAACATGATACACGATAGACCTGATAAACGCAAAACACGATAGAAAACCTGATACACGATAGGATAGCTAGGATACACGCACGATACAATAGGATACACGCACGATACGATAAGATACACGCATGATAGAGCACGATAGGAATGTCAAGAATAACGTTGCGGGTACTGTACAGTCAATCAATCTTCTTCAGAACCACTGGGCCAATTTTCAACCAAACTTGGCAAAAAACATCATTGGGTAAAGGGCTTTCAAGTTTGTTCAAATGAAGGGCCATGTCCCAATCAAGGGGAGATAATCACAAAAATGCAAAAATAGGGTTGGGTCATTTAAAATCTTCTCAAGAACCACTGGGCCAGAAGAGCTGAAATTTACATGAAAACTTCCTGACAGTGCAGATTCAAGTTTGTTAAAATCATGATCACTGGGGGTAGGATTGGGCCACAATAGGGGATCAAAGTTTTACATAGAAATATTAAGGGAAAATCTTTAATAATCTTCTTCTGAAGAACCATTGGGCCAGAGAAGTTTACATTTACTTGAAAGCTTCCTGACATAGTGCAGATTCAAGTGTTATTTTTTAAATTACGGCCCCCCAGGGGTAGGGTGGGGCCACAATAGAGGATCAACATTTTACATACAAATATATAGGGAAAATCTTAAAAAATCTTCTTCTCAAGAACCACTAGGGCCAGAAAAGCTGAAATTTTCATGAAAGCTTCCTGACATAGTGCAGATTGAAGTTTGTAAAAATCATGGACCCCAGGGATAAGTTGGGGCCACAATAGGGATCAAAGTTGTACATGTGAATATGTAGGGAAAATCTTTAGAAAGTAGGCCAAGGTGACTCAGTTTAGCAATGTGGCCCATGGGCTTCTTGTGTCCACCATAAATTGTGAGTTAAACTCCAATTTTGGCTAATACTAATACCTGACTTTCACATGTCGGAGCCCCCCTTTTCGGATATCGTCGATCCATAACTGAATCCTGCATATATTTCTCCTAGCTCTTGGTTTCGCAACGGTCATACTGATCCAAACATAAATTTTAGTTCGCGTACAAGTTTTATCGTGTTCTACTTTTACCTCTTTTCTCGCAGAATCTGTCAAAATTCTGAGGCTATCCACTGTACGCTTTCTCTCACTGGACGACATGCAGCACTGTTTACCAACTGTGCATCTGAAGACTGAAAAGGAGGAGGAGACTCAATGTTTTTTGTATGGGTCATCAAAACGTATTGATTTTTGCATTAAAAGGAAAAATTTTAACTTTAAAAATGTTATTTTTGCAAAGTTCATATATTCAACTATGCAACAAAATTTGAGAAAGCTTTGGGAAAATTGTCATCATTTCATGATTTTGTGCAAATTGAGCTGTAGTTTCTCTTTAATGCTCAAATAAGCTGTATAGTGTCTCTTTAATGCTCAAATGAGCTGTAGTGTCTCTTTAATGCTCAAATGAGCTGTATAGTGTCTCTTTAAAGCTGTATGGTCCGAATTACAATATTTTTTTTCCATCTCGTAAAAACGCTATTAAATCATCGCACATATGTAGTTATGAGGCTGTATGACATATCGTACATTATTTCATCTGTTTTAACCAAAATTATTTGATTTTAAATCGATGTTTACAAATAACCGTGTCAGTCTGCCATTTCAAGTGACAGTCACGTGACCAGTTCAAACTTTCAGATCATCGATGGTCTTATCTGTGTAAAGCTGTATATTTTGTTACACTTACAGTACTGCCATAAGTTTAATAGAAATAAAAATATCAAATACCTCTTAGTAATTCGTTGTTTTACGCTATTTCAGCCTTAAAACGAGACATGTAGTTGCGTATGAGTTAATACATCATGTTGGGATTCCCCTAATGCGCATGGGTCTATTTATAGACGTCTAACACTGTAGAATTTATGGGATGATTGATATATATGTACCACACTATATTTACAGACCCTGAAACGTGCTACTACACCAGTTGCACGCTACGGTTCGGTACGCTTTATGAACGGTACGGTTCGTTTTCTGAACGGTACGGTTCGTTTCTTGAACGGTACGGTTCGTTTCTTGCACGGTACGGTACGCTTCTTGAACGGTACGGTTCGCTTCTTGCATGGTACGGTTTGCTAAAAATAGCTGCACGCTTTGTGAACGGTTTGCACGGTTTATTAATGAGGTGGGCGTGGCCTGAACGCTTTGACTTCGTATAAATTGTACGTTTCGATAGTTTGTTTTCACTCGATCGGTCTTATTCGACTCTTTGATTATCGGCTGCAGGATTTGTGGTTGTGTTAGAATGTGCACATGGGGAAATGAGACGTTATTTTTGATTGCTTCGATGGAATAATTCCATATTGATAACGTACATAAAAGTTATGAATAAAAGTTTTTAGAATTTGCTTAAGTCTAAGTCTTAATGGTTGTTATTACGTTTCAATTTGTTTTTCATTTCTCATCAGACATTTATTAATTTACGATTTTATAAAAAGTTGTTACATGAACTGCTCCCCGACATGGGCGTGCGTAAGTGTTAAAAACAAAGCGTATTAAGTTTCCGGATACAAATTACAGTGCCTAAATTGGAAAAGTTTTTAAGAAGAAGTGAATTTTGTTTTGAATACACTAAAGTCGCAAATGACACAATGATTATTTTCTGCACTTCACATTTATTGTGATTTATCATCGGCATTATGAAAGATCCAGGATATCTGCACGTGAAGTTTGTACGTCCTTTTTTGTCAGCATTCAGTCATTCATAATTAATAATGTTAGATATCTGTTGCATTTGTCTTTGAATCAAATAAAATGATGACAATACATATATATTCCTATCCTTTATCACGCGAAGTCCGATTTTCATTTCCCTGACTTTATTTTTGATCACTGAAAATTGAATTAAAAAAAATTAACAGAAAAGTAAGGCAAGTGTATAGTTTGCAATAAAAATGTTTCATATACCTTTTCTATATATTGTTGAAATACTTGAAAATGCTGAAATGAATCATTTTTTGCGGCCGATTTGATGCTTTGCATCAATTTAACTTGTTTACATTCTTTTACACATGTATGTATCTATTTATTTCTCTGTCGATGTAATTAGCTTCGTGATGTTTGAGGATAATGCTTCGAATAGCCAGCGATAGTCTACGACCTCCTTTCCCATCGGGCGCCATTGTGAAAATAATATACTGTGGCTGAAAAAGTGGGTCACGTGACATAAATTGCACGCTTTCTGCACGGTACGGTACGCTTTCGGGCTTTTGGGGGCGGGGTTTGCATAATATTATCCTGCACGCTTTCTGCACGGTACGGTACGCTTTTTGAACGATACTGTTCATTTCTTGAACGGGACGGTACGTTTCTTGAACAGTACGGTTCGTTTTTTGCACGGTACGGTACGTTTCTTGAACGGTACGGTTCGTTTCTTGCACGGCACGGTTCGGTTCGTTTTTAAGGTGTAGTAGCACGTTTCAGGGTCTGTACATTCTAAATAATATTCTCAGTTTTCTTTTACATGCAGATGTTTTCAAGTATGTAATTAAGGGAAAGTTAATAACTTTATTAAGTAATTAATCTGCTTTAAAGTAATATAATTATGTACAAAAATAATACATGAACATCGGGTCATACTGCTTTAATGCTAAAATGAGCTGCAGTGTCTCTTCAAGGTATATCACACCGGTAATTGTCCAATCAAAAATAAACTTAGTCAATTGTAGTTGCATGCATATATTTAAAGAAATATTTTTTTCCTTGCTTTATTTTTCTCATTTCCTCTTCTTCTTTTCTCTTAATTTTTGTACCCCTGATTAGGAAATTTTGTGTAATTCGTAGAAATAACCAAGTGTATACAAAGGAACTATTTGCTGTTGGTAGCTGAGGCTACTTCCTGAGGTGCACTCCGTTGTTTACACACATGTGAAAAACACGTGGATTTGAGGGTAGTCTTGTGTGCGTTTAATTTTTTCCCCAAAAATGCCATGTAGGGTGTTGTTTTTCTGGTGTCAGCAGACGAGATAGGTAACATAGAATGTTTCCGACTGTGTTATTCGGCATCAATTCCGTAAACTAATTTTTAATGATTTTTTTCCTCTATAGTAATGTATAGTGAAAATAACTAGTTCTAATTGTAACGGTGACCGTTACATATGTTCCCCAAACCTCCCCCAATTAAAAAGTGATGTCATTGTAAACCTATAGCAAAAAATCATTTTATTTTAGCCTTTAATTACATGTAGTACGTTCAATATGGTCATATCAGTACCAAGAAATGAAAAAAAGCATTTCACGTGCATGCGTTTATGATTCTTCAGTTTTCTTGATGTCATTCAACAGGCCTTTGTATCATATACCCACAGTATGAATTTCATAACGTTTCCATCAAATATAAGGAAGTTACAGCGAATTTAAAATCGTCCAATCAGAATTCAGCACCCGTGCATGCACGTGCTGAGCAGTAATTTTACCCACAGCTATTTGTAAGGAGTACCAAGACACATCTAAACTAAACCCCTAATATCAATAGAATTTGATGAAAAACAAAAACGTTATCGTCCTTTGAAAATTGAACATTCGGAAGACGATGCATGTGTGTTTGCATTTTTTGTTACACTAATATATAGATACACATATTATTAGTGATGAAACGATTGTCGCCGATGATCGATTGTCGTTCAGAGACCTACGATGCTACTAATCGATTACAAAATAAAAGTCACCGACATCGTTGACCAAACAAAATCCGGACATCACTTCAACTTTGTTCAAATTTTATTTTCTGTATGTGAAACCCGATCAAAAATAAGCAAACAAAGTGGCGAGATCGAGATATGAAGGACGGTAACAACAATGACATTCAACAGTCAAATAAAGGAGCCTATCTCTTATATCTGCGATACAGTGAGATTAAAGATAAATTCCATCACTTGATATATTGGAATTCTGATTTATTTACCAGTGAATAAATGAAACAAAAAAGAATTCAAATGCTGTTTCCATAAATTTAATGATTCTGTTACATCTAATTTGAGGGGTCAAAACACTTATAAATGCCAATTCCGATTATAATTGATTATTAATCGATTACATGTGTCCAATTATTGCCGATAATCGATTGTGGTTTTTGGTCCGATTGCCCATCACTACATATTATCTACCTATACTGTGAATATCAACTCATTTGCTTCATAAACAAGATAGTTACAAATGTTTTAGTATTATCCAATCAAAAAGAAGTGCATGCGCGTGCAAATTGGTAAATTTGACCATGCACATTAGTTAAGGGTCTCAATATCTGCCTATGATATGAATATCAAACCATTGTAATGAACAACAAAAAAGTTTGTTTGGGGAACATAATTACCGGTGTGATACCTTTAATACTAGATGAGGGTAAACACTAAATGGGGTAAATATAAATACTAAATAAAGGCATTATATTGGTTGAAGCACAGGATGTTCATGTTTTGCAGATTATGAGAGAAATGGCTTAACTGTCCAAACTCTGTCATCTAAAGATTGGAACCGAGAAAATTCAGAAACATTGAAAAACAATTTACTGTGAAAAAAAATCTCCTTTAATCCTTATATAGTGACCTTTCTTTTTTTATCTCACAAAGTAACATTTCGTTGACCTGAGATTATGAACTTGCATTGATTACTTAATTCATCCCAGTCTTGCCTGTGTTATAAAAATATATTGATGAATATATCAATTTGTGATTCTAATCATAACCTGAGCAAGATGAGACAGTATATTCTCACATTATCACCAGTGTGAGATCGACTTTACCCATGGGAGATTTTTTGTCTCACAATTTGCTGAAATGTACATTTTCTATGATTTACGTTATACGGTGAAGTAAAATATTCCATTTTGATATAGCTTTCTGGTGGACAACCTTTGGGTTTTTAGGTGTGAGTAATCTTAGGTGACCTATTGCAATAGGTCCATCGTCGTGCGTTAACAATTGAACATTTTTAACTTCTTGATAACTGCCAGTACAATTCTTTTCATACCGTATATACTCGCCTATAAGTCGGTCCGCCTATAAGTCGGTTGTATTTTTTAAGGTTATTTTGTAGGAATTTGCCATTGACCCACTTATAAGTCGGTACAAATTTTGTCAGATTCGGTTGACAATTTCAAGTCAATGCTTTAGTGTTTTTACCTATGTTTCAAAAAATATTTTGAGAAATTAATAATAATGAGGTACTCAATATCCAAGCCATATCTGTGTGGGGTTTAAACACAAACCTTGATCTATTATGGACAATGATCCCTTGTTTACCTAAGCAATTATGGTATCCTACGTAATTACCAGTACCTGACACTGTGTTTACTTAGTGGCACGTGCCTCCCGAAAACTGTTATTGTGGGATTCAGGTATAATTCATTGTATCAACAATGGAGTTAAGAGTCAAGAATAATGATCTAAATTATCTGTTAACAATATTCAATCTTTTATGAAATATATTTCAGCCAGTATACATATGAATATTTCAATATTGAATCGGGTTCGTAATTCAATTTTACCGATAAACGATAGATTAGTTGAATTGAAAGTATTAGTTACCGGTATGTAAATAATATTTAACTAGATAAAAATATGTAAATACTTGTACTTTATACATAATTTTAAAATACATAAACAATACAATATGTCTAGATAATTGTGAACAATATTCATTTTGTGTGGTAGTCCATGATAATCGTCGGAGTTGTTTAAAAAACACTACATTACGCCGCCCAGAAAAATACCCATTTTCTTAGGACGCACCTATAAGTCGGACATATAGAGTTTTGGACCAAAAATTGACTCCCAAAAATCCGACTTATAGGCGAGTATATATGGTATATGGTATGAAGCATCTCTGGAACAAGGGGGACTAGAATTGTAAATTTCAGGATTCCAACATCCCTGGGGCCTTAGGGGTGGGGCAAATACTACTCAAAATTGACAAATTTCCAAAAATCTTCTTCTCAAGAACCGCACACATGTAAGAAAAAGTAAATGCATAGTGATGTAGAGCAGAAAGGCTTCTACCAAAATTGTGAATTTCATGATCCTCGGGGTAGGGGTTCTGACCTCAGGGCAGGGCCAAACTTTGTATAAAGTGTTAATGTGTAAACCACTTAAATAACATCTTCTTTAGTGCTATCGATACTAAATTGAAACTAAATGGATATTGAGAAAGAACAGGTAATCCTTTACAAAAATTGTAAATTTGATAATCCCTGGGGTAGGGGTTTTGGTATTAAGGTGGGGCCAAAATGGTCAGTTATTAAATGTGTGAACAATAGACATTTTTAACTTCTTGATTACTACTAAACCAATCCTTTTTCAAATTTGGTATGAAGCATCTTTGGGACAAGAGGGACTCAAATTGTAAATTTCAGGATTCCTGCATCCCAGGGACCTTAGAGACAGGGCAGAAACTGCCCAAAATTAACCAATTTTCAAAAATCTTCTTCTCTAGAACAGCACATGCTTAAGAAAAACAAAATGCATTAAGATGTAAAGCAAAAAGACTTCTACCAAAATTGTAAATTTCATGATCCCAGGGTAGGGGTTCTGACCCCAGGGTGGGGCCAAACTTAGTATATAGTGTTTATGTGTAAGTTTGCTGATACTGTATAAAATCTAAATGCATACTAACAGAAAAAGATAGTACAAAAAATGGTGAATATTTCACAACCCAGGGTTTTAACTCTAGGATGGGTTCATATTAGTCATATCTTTTATGTTAATACACCTATTATATTATTTGAAGCCTTTCATCAGTGATTGACTGGTTGAATATTGTTTAACATCCCTCTTGAGAATATTTCACTCATATGGAGACATCACCACTGCCGGTGAAGGGCTGAAAAATTTAGGCCTAATGCTCACTAATGGCCATTGAGCAGGAAGGGATCGATCTTTATCGTGCCACACCTGCTGTGACATGGGACCTCGGTTTTTGCGATCTCGTCCGAAGGTCCACCCCATTTAGTCGACGCCTCTTACGACAAGCAAAGAGGTACTGAGGACCTATTTTAACCCGGATCCCCACAGGATTTCATCAGTGTATTCACTTATGAGGGGATTGAAGTTGTAAGGACACATCTTGTTTTATACTTTTGCTGAATGTTAAAATTTAGCTTAGATATTCAGAGCAGGAATTTTTATTAGATTTCATAGCCCTTGGGAGTAGTGATAATTTTTCACTAGTACTCAGGTGACCAATAAAGCCTCTGGGCATCTTGTTTTAAAAAAGTTTACACTTACATTATAAACCATTTTCGGGTATGCTCTTCCTGGCTATCTAATTAGTTTTATATGCCCGTCATTAGACGTGATGTATTACTGTGCGTCAGTCCATGTTTTCCAGACTTTTTCCCATAAAGATGCATGTACAACTTTGAAATTTTGTCACAATATCTCCCTCAAGAATTGTAAGAGTGAGTTTGCATTTCAGCTGGACTGGTCCATCCTTGACCTACTTTAGGGCTATAAGTAGGTCAAACAGTTTTCCAGATTTTTTTTTTCGTTACAGATTTAGATATTGCCCTGAAATTTACACATTTTCCTTTCAGAGGAATACAAGTTCAGTTTACATTTCAGCTGGATTGGTCCGTCCGTCCATGACCTACATGCGGACTAAAAATAGGTCAAACAGTTTTCCAGGCTTTTTTCCATTACAAATATAGATATTGCAGAAATTTAGTCACAGACTTCCTCTCAGACGACTACAAGTTCAGTTTGCATTCAGCTGAACATTTTCTTTAGTGCTTTTGAAACTAAATTGAAACTAAATGGATAGAGGAGGTAGTCTTTTACCAAAATTGTAAATTTGATGATCCCCAGAATAAGGAATTTGACCCCAGGGTAGAGCCAAACTTAATATGTAGTATTTATGTGTAAGTTTGCTGATACTGTATAAAATCTAAATGCATACTTAAAAATAGCAGAAAAGGATGTACAAAAAATGGTGAATTTCAGAACCCAGGGTTATGA
>NC_079168.1:61534303-61539303 GCF_947568905.1 Ostrea edulis | reverse complement strand
CCAGGCGATAAATTGCCTATGTACAGTGCTGCCGGAGATTTTAAATTTACAGTGTTAACTGGAAATGGGTTAAGGTATCCAATCCATAAAACCCCATTTTCCCCCCCCAAATAATTAATTGTTATGTGATACAAAACTTGGTATCAAATGAAAGATAATTAACATACACAGTGATTCAACAGAAGAATTTTCCAAATTGACAAGACATATAAGAAATATCTGTTAGAGAGATTAACATTAATCCCTGTGAGAAAAACACATTTCTGACAAATAAAGTCAATTAGAATATAATTTCCAAAGAAAGCTCATTATGAAAAGATTCATATTACCATGGTCTTTAAAAATATGTGAAGAAAAGTAAAGGTCACCATACAAATTATGAAAATATTTAATTTTTTTCTACATTTATACAAGGGGAGATAACTCTGACAAAATCTAATTCACTATAAATAGATGTGACATCATCTACTCTCTCTCTCTCTCTCTCTCTCTCTCTCTCTCTCTCTCTGCCATCTTTACTAAAAATCAGATATTTTGTTTTCACAAAAGATTTAGTGCTACAGATATTGACTTTTTGTGAAAATGAATGCTTTTATGGATCGGATACCCAAGTTTAAAGACTTGTTTCTGTTATATACACACTATGCATTAATTAGTACACACTTTCCCATTTCAATGCCAAATAGTAACAAATTGTGAGGCAATAAAGTGTATAAAGTATAAACATGGACAGATAGTGTGAATTTACGTTCCTTAGATAGGTGCCTGTGTATAGAGTATAAACATGGACAGATTATGTGAATTTACGTTCCTTAGATAGGTGCCTGTGTATAGAGTATAAACATGGACAGATTGTGTGAATTTACATTCCTTAGATAGGTGCCTGTGTATAAAGTATAAACATGGACAGATTGTGTGAATTTACATTCCTTAGATAGGTGCCTGTGTATAAAGTATAAACATGGACAGATTGTGTGAATTTACCTTCCTTAGATAGGTGCCTGTGTATAAAGTATAAACATGGACAGATTTTGTGAATTTACATTCCTTAGATAGGTGCCTGTGTATAAAGTATAAACATGGACAGATTGTGTGAATTTACATTCCTTAGATAGGTGCCTGTGTATAAAGTATAAACATGGACAGATTGTGTGAATTTACATTCCTTAGATAGGTGCCTTTGGTTGAAGACCTTATTAAGGTGATATGTCCATTTTATTGTAGGTGTCCAGAACCCAGTGACTGTGTCAGCCAAACTCTTGACCAGACAACTAGGGAAGAAGTTATCCCTGGGGAGACTTCATCCAAGGTAAAGGTCACTACAATGTACAGGTGCCTGTGATGTTCGAGGTCTCACTGTTCTGAATTTAATCCACCACTGATGTTATGATTGATATTGGTTTTGCCTAAATTTGTTTTTTTAATAGTGTAATTGTAGGGGAAGGGGCTAACAAGTGGGCTAGAGAAAATGGACTATACACAGTGGACACAGGATGCTTAGTAACGGGTAAATGTCGTAGTAACCAATACTGGTAATTGACTTAGTAACAAATAAATATCATGTGCACTTAGCAACAGGTAATTATCATGGTAGCCTATGACAATTGATGATACATATTAATCTCTGTTGAATGAATTGAACCTAGTACATTACATGGAAACATGTTTTTATGCCCTCATAATCGGAGATTTGGGGGCATATAGTTTTTGGTCTGTCTGTATGTCCATCTGCCTATCTATCTGTCCACACAAACTTTAACCTTAACTTTTGAATGGATGGTGATAAGGCTTTTATATTTCACATGTGTATTCCTTGTGACAGGACCTTTTTTGGTACCAAAAGTTTTGACCTTGTGACCTTGATCTTGGGGTTTGACCTACTTTTGCTTTGGTTACCAAAGTTTTTGATCTCTTGACCTTTACCTAGGGGTTTGACCAATTTTTGAAAAACTTTCAACCTTGGCCATTATTACAGACCCTGAAGCTTACTATTCCACCTCTTGCATGGAACGGTACGAAAGGATTTTTGCATCCCTGATATTTAGTCCAAGGCTTCCTCTCAGAGGAATACAAGTTCAGTTTGCATTTCAGCTGGATTGGTCCATCCTTGACCTACTTTAGGACTAAAAATAGGTCAGACAGTTTTTCAGACTTTTTTCATTATGGATGCAGATATTCCCCTGATATTTAGTTAAAGGCTTCCTCTCAGAGGAATACAAGTTCAGTTTGCATTTCAGCTGGATTGGTCCGTCCGTCCGTGACATACATGAGGATTAAAAGTAGGTCAAACAGTTTTCCGGGCTTTTTTTCATTATGGATACAGATATTGCCCTAAAATTTAGTCAAAGGCTTCCTCTTGGAGGAATACAAATTCAGTTTACATTTCAACTGGATTGGTCGGTCCGTCTGTGACCTACATGCAGATTAAAAGTAGGTCAAACAGTTTTCCTGGCTTTTTTTTTCATTATGGATACAGATATTGCCCTGAAATTTAGTCCAAGGCTTCCTCTTGGAGGAGTACAAGTTCAGTTTGCATTTCAGTTGGATTGGTCCATCCATGACCTACTTTTCAGCTAAAAATAGGTCAAACAGTTTTCCAGGCTTTTTTTCATTATACAGTGGAACCCCGTCATTACGTTTTCCATTTTGTCACGATAAAATAACGTAATACCGGGGTCAACGTAATAAACGTTCCCAGTGAAATCCGTTAAAATTATCATTTGGAAATTGTATATCGTCCGTTGGTACTCCGTGAAAGGGTGTGTGAATATATCTTTACTGTTTCTTTGTTTAAAAGAATATGATACTTTGTTTTATTTACATCTTATCTTTAATGTCCGTAATTCTTCATGTTCTTATCCCTTTTCTTTATTTCGGTGTAGGATACATAAGGATGTTTTGATAAACGTTGCTTTTTCTGCATTCGTTTGGACCGCCATTTTGTTCAACTTTAAAACAATGCGTTCATGTAAATTTCTCTCAATAACTCGTTCCGGTTCGTATTCAACATTCGTATTTAAAAAAAATAACAAAACATCGTTTTTATTAAGTTCTCTAATTACACAATACACAACATAATAAAAAAAATCCCACCCAAAAAACAACAAAACTATAGACACAAAACGCACACGATACCCAACACTTACACACTTCTCACCAACGATAAACATGCACGGAGAACAATTTAAGCGCAATCCACATAAAAAAAATATAATGATGCACGAAGATTTCATTTATAACGCTAAATGATGGCACTAAAATCACGTGCGCATCAAGGGATTTTAAAATATTCACTGAGGTAAATGCCGTGCACGAGTCGGCCGATAGATTGGTGTATGTATGGACGAGATTTACGAACACCCAAGCTGCATGTCCAAACAACGAACAATTTTTTTAATTGAACACCTTTAGTCACCTATGTCCAAGCAGTTACCCAAGCGGTTGTAACATTGCTACGATAAATCTTTCTTGTTTGGTACCAAAGCTGTCCGTGAATAGAGTTTTAATAGCGAAGGTAATGACACTATGCTGAACACGCAGGTGGTTGAGAAATTATTTCTTTGATTATCAAAATATGAAAAATGAAGTAAATTTCATAGAGTACAATTTGTAAATAAACATTATTTAATTGTTTATCACTGGCTTCTATACGTGGTATTCACCTGTATTGATGTCGCTAGATCTATCGAAGCGTGATCAGTCAAGCGTCTCTAATCCCCAAACAGACCAGGAAATTTACGTGGTGACTGCCTCAGGCAGTCAAGGTGTGAATGGCTTATTATTTTGAGAATCATTATTGAATAATTAGGGGTTTATTACGTTTTTGTCGGAATTTTTACAACGTAATACCGAGTCCCGGCATTTTAGGACAACGTAATAACGAGGTCTATTTTATATAGGTTTGTTAAGAAATGGTTTTGTGCTTTGAAATTCCAACGTAATATGCGGACTAACGTAATAAAGGGGGAACGTAATAACGGGGTTCCACTGAAGATACAAATATTGCCCTGATATTTAGTGATAAGCTTTCTCTTGAGGAATACAATTTCAGTTTGCACTTCAGCTGGATTGGTCCATCCTTGACTTACTTGGTCAAAGGTTTCCTCTCAGAGGAATACAAGTTCAGTCTGCATTTCAGCTGGATTGGTCCATCCTTGTCCTACTTTTGGATTAAAAATAGGTCAGAGAGTTTTCCGGGCTTTTTTTCATTATGGATACAGATATTGTCCTGATATTTAGTCAAAGGCTTCCTCTCAGAGGAATACAATTTCAGTTAACATTTCAACTTAATTGGTGCACCATGACCTACTTTAGGGCTAAAAGTAGATCATCATAGACAGATATTGCACCAACATATTGTTTTCAGTTTCACTTCCGGAGAAATACATGGCATAATCAGTTCACATGTCAGATGGATTGGTGCCCCATGACCCACTTGAAGGTTTTTCTATTCAGAATGTGTGTTGTATGAATTCAGAGAGCACTGTCTGACGAATATTGTACCGTTTGCGGTACTCTTGTTTCTTTTATAAAACAACACAAGCAGTTCTAAGCAGAAGTAAATTGTAAACAAAGTATATGACACAAGCAATGACAACGAGATCGAAGGAAGTTAACAATTAAAATCCAATACAGGGAAACTGGTAAGAATACTGAGGAATTTAAGGATATAAAAATTGTAAAAAGAGAGGTGTAGATACTAAGATAGCTGACAGCCACCCGCCAAGGTTCTACATAGGCCAAGTACTTTTGACACGTTATGTCACAGTGTTTTGTTACATTCCTAGAAGGCCATTTTAAAAGAAAAGATAAATGGATAATATTGATATGTAAGTTTTGTTTTTTGTTAAAGTGTGATAAACTACTACTGACATAAACTGTGTGTCCATCACCTGTAGTCTAGCCGCCCTAATAATATTCGATCGTATGTTGTCAGAGTGAATATAACTAAGAAATGTAGAGGTGCATAAAAAATGCATACATTGGTACAACCAACGAAA
>NC_079168.1:61456803-61529303 GCF_947568905.1 Ostrea edulis | reverse complement strand
CATGTGAAATAACTAAAATATATACAGAAAAGAATTAGGGTAGGATCGCCAAAGAAAATTTTGATAATAGAGTGCTACTAGTTATTAGTTATTAATCATAAATTATGCCATACAACAATTTTGAGGTCATCATCAGGTGCTACACCTCATACCCTGTACCATGTTTCTGTAGCTAGATCCAGCTAATATAGCACGACATGGCTCCCTAACTCTTATTCGATAGTATGTATTATGTATGTAAACTAAAGATGTATATCGTAATAAAATAATAAAGTAAAAGAAGTTAATGAGTTAGTTCATATAACAAATTAGTATGACATAGACTAAATTAATGACTATATTAATGGCTATAATAATTGATTTTAAAATTAATGTATACCCGTGATATTACAGCATAATAATTTACATATAAACACACATTTACATATGCACAGATATATACACATAATATAATAATAATTGTAATCCATACATATGGACATATCCGTATTCATATAAAGAGAAAGGAGGGAAAGAAAGAAAGAAAGAATTTTTTTGGGGGCGTAAGCAGGATTCGTAACCGCGCACATATAGATGGTAGGCCGTGTGATCTTGAGCCCAACGCTCTAACCACTCGGCCACGGAGTCCATACGTTATTTAATGCCAAAAGTTCATTAGAATGCTGTAAAATTAAGTTTAATATAATAATTATTAATGTTTGTAAATTTATATGTTGTAAGTTTAGATGTTGTAAGGGTTTGTAAGCATATACGATAAGAAACTTTTAGTTATGGTAGTAAATATTTGTTAACGTTACAGTGCTATAAAGATTGCGTATAAATTTATAATGTTAAACGGATTTCGTATAAACATTTAAACGATGAAAGGACGTTTTCCGATGTATTGCTCAGATCTATCTTTCGAATAGTTTTGGTTACGATCTCACGGTCGTCCCTAAAAATTGTGACAGAAAACACGGCGAACTTCGCCATGTTTTCAAATTATGACTGTTTGGTCGTTAAAATTTCTCTTTCGGTCCGCTTTTGTCCATACTTTGTGTGTTGGAAATGGCCGAGTAGTTCCGGTTATCCACAGAATTCTGTAGAAGGGAAATAACTCCAAGGCTCAAAATAATATACAGAACGATTCCGGTCAAGATCCGGTTTAAAAAAAAAAAAGAACGTTCAATGACCGAGAGAAAAAATTCGGTCGCAACGTTTTCACAAGGTCGGTCGGGTGCGGGAAACAAAGCTATTTTTAATTTTGGCCTAAATGGGAAATATTAGAGCTTTCATATTGCACATGAGCATTTTTTGTGACAAGATCTTTCTGCAGGTACCAAGATATTTGTCATTGTGACCTTGGCCATCTTTGGAATTAGCCATTATTGAGGGCATTTGTGTTTCATAAACACATCTTCTTTAAATGAAGTAAGAAAATGTAATGGATTTTATCAAGGGAGAAAAATAGTAGTACTCAGAAAAAGCCTCTTTTATACAGCCAGTACTTCATTTGGGAGACTTTATAATCGGCAGATTATAATCATATCATGTTAAATGTGTGTTAACATTTTAACATTTTTAACTTCTTGATATCTACCATTTCAGTTTTTTTCAAATTTGTTATGAAGCGTCTTTGAGACAAGGGGAACAAAAGGGGTAGAGGTTCTAACTACAAAACAGCCAAGCTTGGTAGTGTTTATGTGTAAAAGATAAAAATAAAATCTTTAATGCTATTACTACTAAATTTAAACTAAATGGATACTTAAAGGGAGCAGATAAACCTTTACCAAAATTGTAAATTTCATGTTCATAGGGATAGGGATTCTGGTACCAGGGTGGGGCCAAAATTGTCATAGTGATTATTTGAAAGATCTTTTTAGCTCACCTGAGCTGAAAGCTCAAGTGAGCTTTTCTGATCACCTGTTGTCCGTCCGTTTGTCTGTAAACTTTTCACATTTTCAACTTCTCTACAACCACTGGACCAATTTCAACCAAACTTGGCAAAAAGCATTCTTGGGTAAAGGGCTTTCAAGTTTGTTCCAATGAAGGGCCTTGTCCCTTTCAAAGGAGAGATAATCGCAAAAAATTCAAAAATAGGGTGGGGTCATTTAAAAATCAGAAAGCTGAAATTCATATGAAAGCTTCCTGACATAGTGCAGATTCAAGTTTGTTAAAACCATGGCCCCCAGGGCTAGGGTGGAGCCACAATAGAGGATAGAAGATTTACATGCAAATATATAGGGAGAATCTTTTTGACGATTTTTGATTTTCAAAATGACAATCGATTATTCACATCGTTTCAAGTTGAATTTCACTGTCCGATGGGCGTATATTGTACCATTTGCGGTACTCTTGTTCTTACATGTGTGCGGTCGTTGAGAAAAAGATTTTTGAAAATTGGTAAATTTTGGGCAGTTTTTGTCCCACCCCTAGGGCCCCAGGTGTGTAGGAGTCCTGAAATTTACAATATATTTCCAAAAGATGCCTCATACGAAATTTGAAAAGAATTGGAATAGTATAGTTATCTAGAAGAAATTAAATATGTTCAATTGTTAACGCACAACGGACGACAACCAATTGCAATAGGTCACCTGAGTTTACTCAGGCCTGTCCTAAATGCATAGTAATGTAGAGCAGGAAGGCCTCTACCAAAATTGTAAATTTCATGATCCTCGGGAGTAGGTATTCGGACCCCAGGGCAGGGCCAAACTTACTATATAGTGTCTATGTGTAAAACACTTAAATAACATCTTCTTTAGTGTTATTGCATGATACTAAATTGAAACTAAATGGATATTTAGAAAGAGCAGGTAGTCTTTTACCAAAATTGTAATTTTGATGATCCCCGAGGTAGGGGTTCTGACCCCAGAGTGGGGCCAAACTTAGTATATGATATTTATGTGTAATTTTGCTGATACTGTATGAAATCTAAATGCATACTTAGGAATAGCAGAAAAGGATGTACAAAAAATGGTGAATTTCACAACCCAGGGTTTTGACTCTAGGATGGGTTGAAATTAGTCATATCTTTTAATGTTTTTTAAAATGATAGATACACCTATTATATTATGTAATGCCTTTCATCAGTATATGTGCTTTTGAGGGCAGTGAAGTTTTAAGAACACATTTTGTTTTATATTGTTGCTGAACATTAGAATTTAGCTTAGATATTCAGAACAGGAATTTTTTTCTAGATTGCATAGCCGTTAGGAGTGGTGATACTTTTTTACTAGTACTCAGGTGACTGATAAGGCCTGTGGGCCTCTGGTTAATTAGTTCCCTACCGACGAACGAAGTCGAGGGGACTTTAGGTTTGCACTCTGTCCGTCAGTCAAGTTTTCCGCACTTTTTTCTCTGTTCTTGTAGATGTTTATTTAATATTTGGTATGTCACTTTGTCATAACAAGTTACAGATCAAGTTTGAATTTGGTCTCGGTCCATCGATTTTTCACTTAGTTATGGCCCTTGGACTTAGAAAAATAGCATGAATTATCAGTTTTCCAGACTTTTTTTTATTGTGCTTGGAGATATTCATTTGATATTTGGTACATTGCTTTGCCATAACAAGTTAGAGATCTAGTTTGAATTTAGTCTTGGTCCGTTGATTTTTCACTTAGTTATGACCCTTGGACTTAGAAAATAGCATTCAGTTTTCCGGACTTTTTTTGGTTGTACTAGCAGATATTCATTTAATTGATATTTGGTACATTGCTTTACCATAACAAGTTACAGATCAAGTTCGAATTTCATCTTGGTCTGTTGATTTTTCATTAAGTTATGGCCCTTGGACGTAGAAAAATAGCATGAATTGTTAGTTTACACCCAAGTTTCTTATCTCTGTAGATAACAATATATAAATATTGCATGTATTTGAGGGTAACATTGAAAATTTTCACCCCGAGAAAACCATTGTCAACTGAGGCGTGAAAATTTCAATGTTACCCTCAACTACATGCAATATTTGTTTTATTATACTGAATATTATGTAAACTGGAAAGCAGAAAAACTTACGTCTGTTGACATTTGATCAATCACTGTCGTGCTATATTTCGATGCGGGTACTCGCGTTTATTACAAACGCTCAAACCACGTGGTCTAGCAATCTACGGTGAACCGTACGCACATAAATTTGATGCATGTGATAATTTTTTATAATATCGCCCGTTGTCAAGTACTGTTACCCGTTGCTAGATACTATCACCCTGGGGCACGTGTTTTCTGTTCTCAGAGGGTAACAATATGTTTTTTCAAATGCTTCTCGACCAATCAGGTTCGAGTATTTTACATGAAAGTATAATAATTAAGAATACTACACTCATTTAAACTTCTAGCATAGTAAAACAACAATATAGCTAAATTATTCATGATCATCTACACATCACAGTTTATTGACTTGGTTAAAGACCTAAACCTAATTATCTTTTTTCTTGGTCTAGTCTCTACTTGAATAGTAGTTGATTTCCAACCATTCCTATCCTGGTTCCCCAATTTTCCCTTTTACCATAACCTACATAATGAACTTTGAATATTGTTGTGGTACAGTAATTTTTGCAACCGGTAGGGGACTATGTATTGCCATGCAATACTCTCAGAATGCTTGTTATTATTATACATGTATAGTCTTTAAGGTGACTCCATACTCGCAGTTTTATCTGATACAAGTTTGAAAAGTGTATTTATTTCCATTCATTAGAGTTAAAACTAACAAATTATCAAATAAAATACATAGGTCATCACACTTTTTAAGATGAGAGACGTACATATATAAACAGAATCATATATCACTGTCAGAAAATTGCTGTTTTCCTTAAACAACGTTATCAAATTTTCATAAAAACTGGTTATGACAATATAGTAACATTCATAACAATTTCATGAAACTATATCTTCACAAAAATATACAAAATGTCTGTAAAAAATAAAGGAAATCTATCACATAATAAACTTGATAAAGAAATCAATAGAAACAGAATTATTGCCCTTGGATTCAATATTTTGACATGTATCATTGATTATTCCTCTATAACTTAGACTTTTGAAATAGTTTATTTCTAACAAGATTTTTTACAATAAGTATCGGAAAATACAACAACAAAATTTATGTTCCTATCATGCATAAATCTAAATAAATAATTGATTTTTCAAAATCTGATGACATCACAGGTGGGTGGAATTACTTTAATTATAAATTATACATGTCTAGTCTTTTAAATTATTCTGTAAGAGACTGTATTAAAACTCATGGTCCTGTAATATTGATTTAGCTAATGGCTGTTGTGCTCTGAAATAATTCTTGTTCTGTCACAATTTTACAGTATGACTATCATATAAAAAAGTGTTTGAGTATCAATGTTTACCGAAATATTACTGAAAGAGAATTAGTTTTCTTACTTTGCTGTGTGTAGAGTCAGGAGAAAAGTGAGGAAAGCTGTGCTGTACTGGAAACAGAAGAGGGAATTCAAGATACTGTGGGGGCAATTGTCATGGATACTGCCGGTAACATCGCGTCTGCAGTGTCTAGTGGTGGGATTTCGCTTAAGCAACCAGGGAGACTGGGCCCAGTGCGTGGTTTATAAAATTTCTTATCATTCATCTTTTTTATTCTCTTTTGAAATATCTGATGCTTAAGATTGTTTGTACTTTGTACTAGCAAAGGTTTGATAAGAGATAAATTTTGATTCTGACTTGCCCAATGACAACATTTAGATATATATACTGGATTCAATTTTGTGCATTATAAATTGTGATAAAATTCAAGTGTTGTATATCTTGGGTATTCAGGGCTCTTCAGCATAATCAAAGTAACAGTATTAAAGGGATAGCTGCAACATAATCAAAGTAACAGTATTAAAGGGATAGCTGCAGCATAATCAAAAAAACAGTATTAAAGGGATAGTAAAGATCATTTTGTTCAAAATATTTCAGAAAAATTAAGATAAGTCCAATTGACTCAAATATGTAATTTTATGTAAATAATAACAATTTTATGCATTCAACTGCATTTATTTCCAAATTTAAAAGAATTAAAATATTTAAATTACATCCCCTGAATTTTGCTTCTTGGACAAAAATTCTATCTGCTCTATGGTAAATTTTGACACTCTTGCAATAATTTCAAAGTTGATTAAATATTATTCATTTATCATTTTTTATACATCCGTCATTAGACGGGACTTATTATGTTATGGCGCTGTCTGTCCGGCTGGCTGTCCATCCTGAGTAATGTTTTCCAGACTTTTTTCTGTAACGGATGCAGGTACAACTTTGAAATTTGGTCACAGTATCTCCCTCAAGAATTGTAAGAGTGAGTTTGCATTTCAGCTGGATTGGTCCATCCCTGACCTACTTTAGGGCTATAAGTAGGTCAAACAGTTTTCCTGACTTTTTATCGTTACAGATACAGATATTGCCCTGAAATTTACACATAAGCTTCCTTTCAGAGGAATACGAGTTCAGTTTGCATTTCAGCTGGATTGGTCCATTCTTGATCTACTTTTTGGAAAAAATAGGTCAAACGGTTTTCCAGGCTTTTTTCATTACGGATACAGATGTTGCCCTGCTATTTTGTCAAAGGCTTCCTTTCAGAGGAATACAAGTTCAGTTTGTATTTCAGCTGGATTGGTCCATCCTTGACCTACTTTTTGGGGAAAATAGGTCAAACGGTTTTCCAGGCTTTTTTTCATTACAGATACAGATGTTGCCCTAATATTTAGTCAAAGGCTTCCTCTCAGAGGAATACAAGTTCAGTTTGCATTTCAGCAAGATTGGTCCATCCTTGACCTACATTTGAACTAAAAATAGGTCAGACAGTTTTCTGAGGTTTTTTCATTATGATACAGATATTGCCCCGATATTTAGTCAAAGGCTTGCTCTTGGAAGAAGACAAGTGCAGTTAACATTTCAGCTGGATTGGCGCACTACGACCTTCAGTACTTTAGGGGTAGAAGTAGGTCAAACAGTTTTCCAGATTTTTTTTGGTATGGTCACAGATAATGCTCTGAAATTTAGTCACAACCTCCCTTTCAGAGAAATACATAAGCAGTTCACATTTCAAACATTTCAACTTAATTGGTGCACCATGACCTACTTTAGGGCGAAGTAGATCAAATGGTTTCCTGGACTTTTTATCATCAAAGATAGATATTGCACCAATATTTTGTCACAACCTCAATCTCGGTGAAAATTTAATACATAATCAGTTCACATGTCAGATGGATTGGTGGACCATGATCCACCCACTTGAAGGCTTTTCTATTCAGAATGTGTGTTGTATCAATTCAGAGTGCACCATATGCTTCCAGGTTGAATTTCACTGTCCGATGGGCGTATATTGTACCATTTGCAGTACTCTTGTTATGATATTTATAGAAAGGAATAAGATGATCTGGGATGGAAAAAAATTTCCACCAAAATGAGCTTTACTACCTCTTTAAAAACAAACATCCCACACCAATGGAAATGCTGCAGTATTGTCACAAGTAAGAGAGAGAGAGAGAGAGTAAATGAACAGGTCTTGTTTGAAAACATGCTTAAAGGGGCATGGAGATGATTTGAGCTGAAAATTTTCAAATTTTATTTTTCCATTTTTATACGCCTATCGTCCGTCCATCTGTATGTCCGGACTTTGTGGGCAGGATACAGACCGAACTGTAAGCTCCAGGATTTACAACTTGGTATATATTTGATCACAATGATGAGAGGAAGGTGCTTATTGTTTTTCAAGGTCAAAGGTCAAGGTCGCAGTATCACTTAGTTGGAAAATCTTGTAGGTAGGATACAAATCAAACCGTAACCTCCAAGATATTGAAACTTGGTACATTTTATCACCATGATGAGAGGAAGATGCCCATTATTTTTCAAGGTCAAGGTCACATTATCATTTAGTAGGAAAATCTTGTAGGCAGTATTCAAGCTGAACTGTTGGGGCTAGGACCATCAAACTTTGTACACGTACACTTTATGCCAAGTGGAGGATGCCTATTGTTTGTCAAGGTCATAGTAGTAGTATGCAGACCGATTCATTGGGGCAAGGACCATTAAACTTGGTACACTTACGTCTTATGCCAAGTGAAAATATTACATAGAGAGTACATGATTTGTCTTGTTTTTTCAATGCAAAGAAAGTATGTCACACCCTGATGATTACTGATACAACCTGAAGGCAAGTTCTACAAATCACGGTGTAAGAAAAACGCCACATATTACCTTTTCACGGGCATATTATGTACCGTTGGTGGTACTCTTGTTTAAGTTTAGAATGCTTTACAGAGGTATCTCTTATGGTCAGCAAAAATTTGGACGTCAGTTGTTGAGGTGCATGGGAGATACAGAGCTCACATTTCTTTGTTGTATAAACAAGGCTCGTGCAATGTTTTGGTTTACCTAGCTTAAATTTAAGTGAAATTAAATCTAATAAAAGTTCGTTTAAAGTAGATTTTTCAATTTACATGTTAATTCTGAACACAATTAAATAGTTTCTAGTGTTTAGCACATCTCATTTTGTTTTAAACATAATTATTTTTTTTCCTATTAAACAATCTATATGTAAACAAAAACATGGCATGAGCCTTGTTTACATAACAAAGAATTGTGAGTGCTGTATAACTCAAAAACTGATATTCAAATTTTGGTTGACCATTAGAAATACTTTGTTTAAGCATTGTAAACAATAAAAATGGAAAAATAAAATTTGAAAAAGTTCAGCTCAAATCTTGTCCATGCCCCTTTAATGTTGGAATTCAATCATTTTAACTCTCCTCTGATTGATCTTATTTGATAGGTACACATGAATGTTTTATGGAGTTGGACACAAGTTATGATTAAAATGATTTGATGACTCAGATTTGCACAATATTCTAGTATTTGAACATGATGTTTATGAGTAATCTTATGTTTAGGCAGCCACATATGGAGCTGGTTGCTGGGCTTACAACCAGAGACCAGGAAAACCAGGGGTGGGAACCGTCACTTCAGGTAGAAACTATTGTTGACAAAAATCAAAAAAGGCAGAATTGAATTTTATAATAAATGTAAACAGTAACTCTAGTAGTTTTCCATTATTAAGTCAGTATCTTTGAAAGTAGTGATAATGTTAACTCTGATTTTACTTGTTACAGGAAGTGGTGAACACATCATGAAGACATTGTTGGCCAGAGAGAGTGCATTGTCAATTCAGAGGGAGAATAATGTTAGTCTTGGACTGTCCAACAGCTTTAAAGAATCCTTCCTAGGTACCTGTATTGATATCATACCTTGTGAAGTGAATGTAGACCATAAACTAGTGCAATTTTAAGACTGTGTAGCAAACTTCTCTTAAGATTGTCATTGTTAGCGGAGTTGCGTAGCAAATCTCGGCTTTTAAATTGGCGAAGGATGGATGTCCGGGCAGGCGGGCGGCGTTCACAATAACCTTGTCCGGTCTCTAACTTTTATACTTTTTGGTGCATCTTTGTGAGACTTACATAACATGATCACATCCAAAAGAGGAAGGTTCCTATTTATATTGAGGTCAAAAGGTCAAAGGTCAAGGTCTCTTTTTCACTATATACTGTAGATTTGAGTTTGCCTCTAACTTTTATACATGTACTTGCTGATGCATGTTTATCAGACTTCAAATCCTGATGACATTCAAGATTCATGTTGCTTTTGAAATCCAAAGGTCAAGGTCATTATCACACTAAATACCTATTGCAGCCATTCAAAGCTTCATACTTATAAACTATATTAAATACGTGCATGTTTTTACTTCGTGAATGCAAGTATGTATAATTTGCAAGCATGTATAATTTTCCAAACTGCAACTCGGCCATACGCATCTTTGATGCGTTTTAGTGATTGTTAATCTTTAAACTGGATCTTCTGAATAAATGATTAAATATTTTTATATAGAAAAAATATGCATGTGTAATATTGTTATTTTTGTGTGTGTTTGTGTTTGTGAACATTAAAGAGAAAGGCAACCCTAACCACATTGTTGCTTTCATGAATAAAGTATTACTTACTGATATCATAATTGACAGTCTTTAACAACAAAAATCCTTGCTTAACGATTAAATCAATTGTTTTAAATTACCCGCCACTAAGAGAGTGGCCATTAAAGTTTAATTTATGACATCACACCGTCAGTTCCGGTTTATTTCTTCAGCAGCTCTGTAAACAAGACAAGTCACGAAGAGTTAAGTTTGGAGCTGTATAGATTTGAGCTTGTTCTTTCGCAAGAGGGAGTTGAGAAAAGGAGACGTTCAGTCGAGTCACAGACCAGGCAGATGGTGCACGTTTTTTCATACAAATATCCTGAACCACAACTTGTCATTACGCAAATAATGGATCCACAGTTTAAATAGTCTTTTGTTAGGTCACCTGAATTCATTCAGGTGACCTATTGCTATCTGTTTTTGTCCGTCGTCGTGCGACGTGCGTTAACATTTGAACATTTTCAGCTTCTTCTCTGAAACCCTTGAACCAATTTCAACCAATTTTGGCATATAGCATCTGTGGGTGGAGGGGAACAAAAATTGTGAAATTCGTGGTCCCTGCCCCCCTGGGGCCTGAGGGGTGGGGCAAAAACCATCAAAATGAGTCTAATTTTAAAAAATCTTCTTCTTTACTCCTGGACATCAAGAAGCCAAACTGTGGGCATAATTATAATGAGCGTTGAGCCCTCTACCAAAATTGTGAAATTCATGGCCCCTGGGGCAGGGGTTCTTGTGTTAGGGTGGGGCTCTATTGGTCATATAGTGAAAATGTAGAAATTCTTTGAAAATCTTCTTCTCTGTCTCTGGGTATTAAGTAGACAAATTAATAGCATGGTAATGATGAGCAAGGATGCCTCTTTATAACCCCCACAACAAGTTGTGGAGGGTATACTGGAATCGGGCTGTCCATCCGTCCGTCTGTAGACGCAATGGTTTCCGGGCTCTAAAGCATTATCCTTTCCACCTACCATCACCATATCATATATATGGACTACCCATGGGATGAAGATGTTCCCTATCGATTTTGGGGTCAAAAGGTCAAAGGTCAAGCACACTGGACATTGAAGTAGCAATATGGTTTCCGGGCTCTAAAGCGTTATCCTTTCCACCTACCGTCACCATATCATACATATGGACTACCCATGGGATGAAGATGTTCCCTATCGATTTTGGGGTCAAAAGGTCAAACGTCAAGCGCACTGGACATTGAAGTAGCAATATGGTTTCCAGGCTCTAAAGCATTATCCTTTCCACCTACAGTCACTATATCATACATATGGACTACCCATGGGATGAAGATGTTCCCTATCGATTTTGGGGTCAAAAGGTCAAACGTCATGCGCACTGGACATCGAAGTAGCAACACTCAGAAAAGAGGTAGTTTATACCTATTACCAACACCCTTTGGGAGATTGGGTTAAGCGGGGGGTATTCTTAGTGAGCATTGCTCACAGTACCTCTTGTTAAAAATTGTGAAATTCATGGCCCCTGGATCAGGGGTTCTGGTGCTAGGGTGGGGCTCTATAAGTCATATAGTGAAAATGCATTATTTCTTTGAAAATCTTCTTCTCTGTCCTTGGGTATTAAGTAGACAAACCAATAGCATGGTTATGATGAGCAAGGATGCCTCTTTCAAAATTGTGAAATTCATGGCCCCTGGGTCAGGGGTTCTGGTATTAGGGTGGGGCCCTATTGATCATATAGTGAAAATGCATTTTATTTCTTTGAAAATCTTCTCCTCTGCTGCTGGGTATTAAGTAGACAAACTAATAGTATGATAATGATGATCAAGGATGCTTCTTTCAAAACTGAAATTTATGGCCCCTGGGTCAGGGGTTCTGGTGCAAAGGCGGGGCTGACCACATAGCTATTCAATGTTTCTTCCATCCAAAAGTAAGATTTTTATATTTAAACACAAACCTAATTCAAACATTGGAAGGTTGTTACATGATACTCAGGTGACCTATAAGGCCCCTGGGCCTCTTGTTTTCAGATGACTTGGTTGGACCAGGAATTTCAACAATAAAAATTCACATCTCCCCTTCGCATTAGTGCAATTAACAGCTTGACTGATATATTTATACGTAAAATCTACCATATCACATGCACATCTTTTATGATTTTAGAATCTTAGAATCTCATCAAAACCGGAACAGACGGTATGATGTCAAAACTAATGATATTTGTGGTCTTGAATACTAAAGAGTTCCACATCATGGCAGCCTCTATAGATGGCGGGAATTTCAATTTTTAACGTTTTTAGCTCACCTGTGCTGAAAGCTCAAGTGAGCTTTTCTGATCGCCTTTTGTCCGTCGTTTGTGTGTCTGTCCGTCCGTCTGTCTGTTAAACATTTACATTTTCAACTTCTTCTCCAAAACCACTGGGCCAATTTTAACCAATGTCGGCACAAATCATCCTTGGGTGAAGGGGATTCAAAATTGTTTAAATGAGGGCCAACCCCCTTATCCAAGGGGAGATAATAGCAAATCAGTAAAAATACACTGAACATTTTTTAAAATCTTCTTCTCCAGAACCAGTAAGCCAATTTCATTCAAACTTAATGCAAATCATCCTTAGTTGAAGGGAATTCAAAAGTGTTCAAATTAAGGACCAGGTTCTCTTCAAAGGGGAGATAATCACAAAAGTGTAAAAATAGGGTGGGGTCATTTAAAAATCTTCTCATGAACCACTGTACCAGTATAGTTGAAATTTACGTGGAAGTTTGCTGACGTAATGGAGATTCAAGTTTGTTCATATCATGGCCCCCAGGGGTCGGATGGCGCCACACTAAGTGAAATCATATTTTATATGTGTTTATATAGGAAAACTCTTTAAAAAATCTTCTTTTCAAGAACCATTGAGCCAGAAGAGTTCAAATTTACATGGAAGCTTTCTGACATAATGTAGATTCAAATTTGTTCATATCATAGCCCCCAGGGGTCGGGTGGGGCCACACTAAGTGAAATCATATTTTATATGTGTTTATATAGGAAAACTCTTTAAAAAATCTTCTTCTCAAGAACCATTGAGCCAGAAGAGTTCAAATTTACATGGAAGCTTTCTGACATAATGTAGATTCAAATTTGTTCATATCATAGCCCCCAGGGGTCGGGTGGGGCCACACTAAGTGAAATCATATTTTATATGTGTTTATATACTAGGAAAAATCTTTAAAAAATCTTCTTCTCAAAAACCATTGAGCCAGATGAGTTCAAATTTACATGGAAGCTTCCTGACATAATGCAGATTCAAGTTTGTTCATATCATGGCCCCTGGGGGTCGGGTGGGGCCACACTAGGGGAAACCACATTTTATATGTATTTATATAGGAAAAATCTTCTTCTCAAGAATCATTGAGCCAGAAGAGTTCAAATTTACATCGAAGTTTCCTGACATAGTTCAGATTCAAGTTTGAAGCTTTATGACATAGTTCAAATTCAAGTTTGTTGAAATCATGGCCCCCGGGGTGTCAGGTTTTGCCACAATAAGGGAAACCGTATTTCATATGTGTAAATATATGATAAATTTTTAAAAATAACTACTGTGCCAAAAAAGTTGAAATATACATGTAACCTTTATGACATAGTGCAGTTTCAAGTTTGTTCAAATCATGATCTCCGGGGGTCAGGTATGTCCACAATAGGGGAAACCGTTTTTCATATGTATTAATGTAAGATAATTAATCTTTAAAAATCTTCTCAAAAACCACTGTGCCAGAAAAGTTGAAATTTACATGGAATCTTTATGACATAGTGCAGATTCAAGTTTGTTGAAATCATGGCTCCTGGGGGTCGGGGTGGGTCCACAATAGGGGAAACTGTATTTCATATGTCTTAATATAGGAAATCTTCATCTCAAGAACGACTGTGCCAGAAAAGTTGAAATTTACATGGAAGCTTTATGACATAGTTCAGATTCAAGTTTTTCAAATCATGGCCCCCGGGGGTCAGGTGTTGCTACAATAGGGGAAACCGTATTTCATGTGTGTTGATATAAGAAAAATCTTTAAAAATCTTCTTCTCATGAACCACTGTGCCAGGAAAGTTGAGATTCACAAGGAAGCTTTATGATAATCTTCAGATTTACTTATTGAAAAATAACTAACACTTATAAGTTCATATTCAAATATAAATAAACCTTATCGTTTCCACAGAAACTAAACTGGAGGATCCAATTATTTTTCTTCAAGTTGTGGTGAATGGAAGAACGATGGAGGGTGTCAAATACCTTGTGCTCTTTTCTCCAAGATGGCAAATTAAAGAGACTTTAAACTTTTCACAATACTTCATTGCCATTTGTAGATATACATATTATCATGACAGGATGATCCAATTATTTTTCTATGAGTTATGGTGGATGCAAAAGGAACGGTGAATGTAAAACAATTTAATATTGTGAATGCTTCTCCTACAAATGGCTCATGGAATACTGCATAAATTTGAAACTTTTTATATACAATCATGATTATTCAACAAGGCATATTATTATGACATTGGTCATTAAATCTTCCTGTACGCACAAAGTGCAGTTCATAATGTCTTTGTTACAGCTGTAAGTTTTCTCCAGTTATGCTGTGTATTAAGGGTATGAGACTTAACTTGGAGCACGTTCAATTTGTAAAGTTGGGAAGACATTTGTTTTTATTAAAAACACTCTAATTAATTACAGCATCGGTCTGTGAGCTTGTTGACATGTGTAATACCCAATTACCTGTCGTCATCTCTGTCTGTTACACTTTTAAATTCCAGAAACACTGGACTAAACTTGAATAAAATTCTTGGGTAAAGGGGATTTAAAAATTGTTAAAATGCTCCTTATACAATGGAAGATAACGCAAATCGGAGAAAATACAAAATAAAGTTAGTTAAATCATGAAATGGGGATACAGAGCGAAAAAAAAAAACCCATTTAATTTACATGGAAGCTTTCTGATATAGAGCACAGTAAAGTTTGTGAAAATGATGGCCATAAAAGTGTGGTCACAATAGGGCAAACCATATTTACATGTCTTTGAATAGAAAATAATCTTTAAAATTTAATTTTTGTATCAAGAACCACTGGGCCACTAAGTTTGAACTTGCATAGAAGATACCTGACATAATGCAAAATCACGTGTGTAACAGTCATGACACTTGGAGCTCAGATGCAGACATTATCAAAGAAACTATTTTTACATTGGTTTTAACTGTATTATGAAAACCTTTTTTCTTAAGAACCTCTGAGCCAGAAGTATTTCAATGTACCTGAACCTCCCCAACATAGTGCAGAATCAAGTTTCTTAAAATCTGACATGGCTCCTGAAAAGTTAATGGAATAACAATGGGAAATTCATTTTCCATGTGTTAAAGTGACTCAGGTGAGTGATGTGGCCCATGGGCCTCTTGTTAAATTTGTACTGAAGCTTATCTAGGCCGTATATCAACAGAATAGTATAACAAATTTTTATCATATAATTATAATCTTTATCATTTATCATGTAAAAAAATTTGGGTTGCCTTCCCCTTTACGAGTTCTTTGGTGTAGATTTACTATGGAGACAAAATAGAGGTTCAGATATCGAGTGATGCATTGGTATTCGGAAGATATTTGTCAATCTCCTTAAAAGTAAATCCACCAGAAAACCATGCAAAATACCAAAAATCGTCCAAAAGGGTAGTCAAGAATTTTTTGTTGCTTAAGGAAAGTCCGTGCTTTTATGTATCCGGTTTTAAATTTTAAACACCGACTAGAAAGTTCCAGTTATAACTTCTTTGTCTGATGTTTGTAGTTTATGAAAACTGTACAGTCAAATTTAGCATTCAAATGTGAATCTTCAGATATATTTACCATGAATTATTATAGTGTCAAGTCTCACTAGCTCCAATGGTACAAAGCAATGTAATATCTACATTGATCTCTAAAAGGCTAATATCTTGCAATCTAAGCCTGAACAAGTTAAAAACACAGTGGATTTCAAACTGTTTTTAGTGAGTTTGTGTTTGGTTCAAAGAAACCCAGAATTATAAATCCTCAGAAAATCATCAGCAAAGTTGTTGAATATTTGAACTCTTCTTCAAGAAACTAAATTATTTGTACATGAGCTGTAGTTGCTAGAATCTACATATATGTTACACTATATTTATTTTTTCTATAAGTATGAGATAGCATGCATGTATTTTTATGTATGATATGATTGATAGCCAAAAAAAATAAAAGAATAACACACACACACACACCAAAACATTGTGAGAAAAAGGAAGGGGAGGGGGTGCCCCCCCCCCCCCCCCCCCCCTGTGTTCTAATTGATATATATATATATATACAGTGGAACCCCGTTATTACGTTCCCCTTTTATTACGTTAGTCCGCATATTACGTTGGAATTTCAAAGCACAAAACCATTTCTTAACAAACCTATATAAAATAGACCTCGTTATTACGTTGTCCTAAAATGCCGGGACTCGGTATTACGTTGTAAATATTCCGACAAAAACGTAATAAACCCCTAATTATTCAATAGTGATTCTCAAAATAATAAGCCATTCACACCTTGACTGCCTGAGGCAGTCACCACGTAAATTTCCTGGTCTGTTTGGGGATTAGAGACGCTTGACTGATCACACTTCGATAGATCTAGCGACATCAATACAGGTGAATACCCCGTATAGAAGCCAGTGATAAACAATTAAATAATGTTTATTTACAAATTGTACTCTATGAAATTTACTTCATTTTTCATATTTTGATAATCAAAGAAATAATTTCTCAACCACCTGCGTGTTCAGCATAGTGTGATTACCTTCGCTATTAAAACTCTATTCACGGACAGCTTTGGTACCAAACAAGAAAGACAAAATTTATCGTAGCAATGTTACAACCGCTTGGGTAACTGCTTGGACATAGGTGACTAAAGGTGTTCAATTAAAAAAATTGTTCGTTGTTTGGACATGCAGATTGGGTGTTCGTAAATCTCGTCCATACATACACCAATCTATCGGCCGATTCGTGCTCGGCATTTACCTCTGAATATTTTAAAATCCCTTGATGCGCACGTGATTTTAGTGCCATCATTTAGCGTTATAAATGAAATCTTCGTGCATCATTATATTTTTTTTTTTATGTGGATTGCGTTTAAATTGTTCTCCGTGCATGTTTATCGTTGGTGAGAAGTGTGCAAGTGTTGGGTATCGTGTGCGTTTTGTGTCTATAGTTTTGTTGTTTTTTGGGTGGGATTTTTTTTATTGTGTTGTGTATTGTGTAATTAGAGAACTTAATAAAAACGATGTTTTGTTATTTTTTAATACGAATGTTGAATACGAACCGGAACGAGTTATTGAGAGAAATTTACATGAACGCATTGTTTTAAAGTTGAACAAAATGGCGGTCCAAACGAATGCAGAAAAAGCAACGTTTATCAAAACATCCTTATGTATCCTACACCGAAATAAAGAAAAGGGATAAGAACATGAAGAATTACGGACATTAAAGATAAGATGTAAATAAAACAAAGTATCATAGTCTTTTAAACAAAGAAACAGTAAAGATATATTCACACACCCCTTCACGGAGTACCAACGGACGATATACAATTTCCAAACGATATTTTTAACTGGGAACGTTTATTACGTTGACCCCGGTATTACGTTATTTTATCGTGACAAAATGGAAAACGTAATAACGGGGTTCCACTGTATATATATATATATATATATATTTAAGAAATGAACATCACTTTTGAGCTGTTCATGGTCAGTATGAACGGATTTGGATTTGAGGCAAATTCTGTGAATCGCGCTAGCGATTCACAGAGAATTTGCCTTAAATCCAAATCGGTTCATATTGACCATGAACAGCTCAAAAGTGATGTTCATTTCTTATATTTATATTCATTTACTAAAACACTGGTTGTTTACATTGCTTCTATTTTGTTGCATAAAACGAACTCCTACCCTCTGTCACAGTTGTTATTCAATATTGTGACGTACGTCAACACATAGACATGACGTCACATTTTGTCTCACCCTGCCTTTTATCAACATTGCAAGGTGCACTGTATTTTAGAGGTAGGAGACCGCAAGATTGGGATAATAATCCATGTAAGTTTACAATGTGATTTGCAATATAAATATATATATATATAATCCAAATAGAAAGAGTTGATATCACACAGTCAAAATAATTCAATAAAAAAAGCAGGAAAATATACAGTTCCATTTTTTTTTTTTTTTTTTTTTTTTTTTTATTGAATTATATATATATATATGTGTGTGTGTGTGTGTAAAACTTATACGGTACCAATTTTGATGCACCAGATGAGCATTTCGACAAATAATGTATCTTCAGTGATGCTCAACCGAAATGTTTGAAATCCGAAATAACAATGAAATTTTAGAGCTATTATAGCCAAAAACAACATGCCAAAAAAGTGGAGTCAAATTTGTCTAAGGATAAGAGCTATGCATGAGGGAGATAATCCTTAATATTGAAATGAATTTCTAAATTTTATAACAGCAATTAAATATACATCCGTATTTTCAAGCTAGTAATGAAGTACTTAGCAACTGGGCTGTAGAGACCCTCGGGGACTAACAGTCCACCAGCAGAGGCCTCGACCCAGGGGTCATAATATATAAATATTGTTATATTCTGTTAATCTTGATTTTAAGACTGTATTTGCTGTTACAATTTACAAAGAATAATTGAAAAACTTAAATTTAAAAATGGGGGTTTACGTATTCAAGAGACCATTTTGCAAAATATCTCTGGTCAACTATGGTAAATATAATTTTTTGTAAACCTTAGATATAATTCTAAATATTTTTAAAGAAAAACTGGCATGTAAACAATTTAGATTTTGAGAATTTTTCAAAATTGCGATATTCTGTGATTATTTTCTAAAGGATGTGAGCAGATTAAACAGCAATTGCGTATGTTTTCAACTGAATATCTTTAACAATTCTCTCAGTAAATGAATAGCTATTGCTTTTTATATATCATAGCTCAATATGATGTGCTTTGGTGCATATTTTTAATAAAACATGAGATCATGCATCCTTGTGTTAAAATTTGGCTTTTGCGTTTGGGGGTATATGTGCTCTATAGCACATAGTATAAAAATAAACCTGCAAAGGTATGTCTAATATTGGGTTTTTAGTTAGTTTATGAGTTGTTAAAGTTATTTAAATGAAGAAAAAAATTTGATTGACAGAAATTTCTAATAGTATTTACCTACCTTAAAGCTGTATGACCCGATGTTCATGTATTATTTTTGTACATAATTACTTTAAAGCAGATTCATTACTTTATAGAGTTATTAACTTTCCCTTAATTACATGCTTCAAAACATCTGCATGTAAAAGAAAACAGTGTGAATATTATTTAGAAAGTAAATATGGTGGCTACATATATAAATCATCCCAGAATAGACGTCTATAAATAGACCCACGCGCGTCAGGGGAATCACAACATGATGTGTTAACTCATACGCAACTGTCTAGTTTAAGGTAGTACTCTACATCGTCATAATGGCTGACTTCCTTTAAAAACATGGATGAAAAAATCGATATCAGCAATATTTGACTTTTCCTTTTCAATATAAATACATAGCCGAGTAGCTCAGTAGGTTAGAATACCGACTGCTGAACTGTAGGTCGCAGGTTCGAGTCCAGCAGGGGTTTTAAATTTTTTTCAGATTACTTTCTACTAAAACTGTATTTTTTGACAAAATAAAGTACATTTGAAAATTTTCAACTTCAAAATAATGTTGTATATATCCTCCACTTTTCATCCACATCAAATTTCTCTGGTGTAGCATACCTCCTTAAAGGCTGAAAGAACTTAAAACAACGAATTACATGTACTAAGAGGTATTTGATATTTTTATTTCTATTAAACTTATGGTACGGTACTGTTATAACAAAATACACAGCTTTACACAGAAAAGACCACCAATGATCTGAAAGTTTGAACTGGTCACGTGACTGTCACTTGAAATGGCAGAGTGACGCGGTTATTGGTAAACATCGATTTAAAATCAAATTATTTGGGTTAAAACAGGTGAAATAATTTATGATAGGTCGTACAGTCTCATAACTACATACGTGCGATGATTTAATAGCGTTTTTACGAGATGGAAAAAAATATTGTAATTCGGACCATACAGCTTTAATATTTTCTTCATATGTGTTAAAGTCAAAATATCATCCTAAAATTTCCCAATCCCTCAGTATTGCATGATTTTTTGCTAGACAGGCTCTTAAGAAAAGTTTTGTTTGATTGCAGTATTAGATAATTATGCAAGAACCTTTATGATTTGCAGTGAATCAAGTTTTGTTATTTGAAAGTCTTTAGAAATGAAAATCTAGAAAGCAATACATGAATAACTCAGAGTAACGAGTTTATGAAGAGATGTTCATTTTAGTGGAAAGACTAATACAAATATTTGAATAGAAATGACTTAATTTTCTCAGAATCAGAATTTTTGGAAGGAGAGAAGGAGAAGTTAGCTGGTGTGCTGGCTCTGGGACAGAATGAGGATAAAACAGGTACAGATGACCTTGCACACTAAACAGAAGAATTTGTTTGAAATATGCACTATATATGAGAATCATGTTTTAAAAATATGCTGGCTATATGTATAGTTTGCCATTCAGTTATTACTTTGAATTTGGTCTCAGTCCGTTGAATTTTCACTTAGTTATGGCCCTTGGACTTATAAAAATAGTATAAATTATCAGTTTTCCAGACTTATTTTGGTTGTGCTTGTAGATATTCATTTAATATTTGGTGCATTGCTTTGTGATAACAAGTTACAGATCAAGTTTGAATTTGGTCAAGGTCTGTTGATTTTTCACTTAGTTATGGCCCTTGGACTTAGAAAAATAGCATGAATTATCAGTTTTCCAGACTTTTTAGCTCACCTGAGCTAAAAGCTCAAGTGAGCTTTTCTGATCACTCGTAGTCCGGCGTTAGTCTGTCTGTCCGTCCGTCTGTAAACTTTTAACATTTTTGACTTCTTCTCAAAAACCACTGGGCCAATTTCAACCAAAGTTGGCACAAAGCATCCTTAGGTAAAGGGAATTCTAAATTGTTAAAATAAAGGGCCAGGCCACCTTCCAAGGGGAGATAATCAAGAAAAGGTAAAAGTAGAGTAGGGTCATTAAAAAATCTTCTCAAGAACCAGAAAAGATGAAATTTATAGATAAGCTTTATTAGGTAGTGCAGATTCTAAATTGTTAAAATCATGGCCCCCGGGAGTTGGATGGGGCCACAATAGGGGATCAAAGTTTTACATACAAATATATAGGAAAAATCTTTAAAAATCTGTTACATAATCTGCTCCGAATACCGTCTGCTCCAACGCCCCAGACATCGATCGGCACACGCTTTACCCGTGAAACAGCAAAAGTAAGCTCACAAAAACTGATTATCCCTGTTAGTATCAATCACAGATTGGTGATTCCATAACTTATTTTTCAGGAGTATTATTAGTTACCTAGTCATTTAGTGACCTGGTACGGGATGACGCCAGGTCACTAAGTTTTATACCGGGCTCGGCTACGCCTCGCCCGGTATAAAACTTAGTGACCTGGTGTCATCCCGTACCAGGTCACTAAATGACTAGGTAACGAATTTACCCCACCGATGACCTATTTTTTTTTTTTTTTTTTTTTTTTTTGGCTTATGACATTTTTATTTCCCAGACCTATCACTATAACATATAACAAATAGACTAAACGATAGAAGAAAAAAAAGTGTGGAAAGCTGCCAGGGATGGGGCCCTAACTAAGCTCCACCTAAATAACAATATATATTCCCTATTACATCTCACAGGATGTAGAAGAAGGAAAAAAAACCTGAGAGAAATACAAGATTATATAATCATATGAGAACAAAGTTATACAAATATAAATACATGTATATCATTTCTAGAGGATATTAAAGTATTTCGTGACAACTACCCAAAGGGCCCTTCTCACACTCCAAAAAGTCTATTTTGACCCTGGGTAGTCATGTAAAAGGGAAGGCAGATCATTTCCCTTTACTTTATTTGTACATGATATGAATAGCATGCAACACAATTTGTAATATAAATATATAAGACTATAATTTTTTTACAATACTATCAAGAATATGCGAAAAAGATACCTTGTTTAATTTTTTGTATACAGATACATTGAATTCAAGGATTCCCTTTACATTCTTTCGAATGTCATAAGATTGCTCTTTTTTTTTTAATATTCTACAATACATTTTATATTTGTAAATTTTACATGCAATTAGTGATAAAAGATTATTTAAAAATACTGTTTTCTCATTGATTTCCCAAAAAAAACCAAGAACAATGTTTTTCCATGAAACTTGAAAATTCAATGTTTTCTCAACGATTTTCCAAATTTCACAAACATTTTTACATTTCAGTACCAGATGCTCATTATCTTCTTTTTCCTTACATAGTGAACATAAATCCGTATCAGTAACTTTCCATTTCTTTAACATAACTCGGTTGCTGGTTAGATTGTTCAACAACTTGTAATTGAAATCAGCAATGTGGGTATCAAAAATATTACATATTTTTTGTTTATATATTGCACTCCAAGACTGTTTTGAAACATTGAAGCTTTTAGAATAAAAATTTTGGTGTAGAGGATCGAGGTACAAATTTCTTATCCCGATAAATATCATAGAACATTTTACTTGAGAAATCTTTCACATGTACAATTCCCTGATTTAGCAGTAGAAAGTATGAATTATCTTTTATATGTACATTTTCATATATTATATTTTGAACATCGAAAGGTTGTAGTAATTTTCCTATGGCATTTTTTACAATATTATATTCACAAATCCAGTTTTTCTTGCAAATCAATTTATCTATAAACCATTCCATCGGCTTAATACCATTCTCATCCACCACGTCAATCACGTATTTCAGACCACTCTTTAGCCATGATTTTAGAAATATAGGTTTATTTTTAAATACCACAATATTATTACTCCATAATGGCTCCCTCAGTATATTGTTCAAACAATCTAGCCTGTTTCTACCCTTGCATTCATTAAAAGATGCGAACATTTCCTTGTAAAACATAGGAAATCCCTCCATTATCTCATACTGTTTGATATTAGTGATATTAGTTTTACTTAAATAGTCAAGATCATAATTGTTTTCCAAACATATGCTATTCACAAAATGGTATAATGGATTTCTTTTATCTAATATTTTCTTAATCCATGATATTCTTAAAGATTTGATTTTTGATAAGATATCTACAACTCCAATGCCTCCACTAATGATATTTCCGATTAATGTATTTCTTTTTATTCTATCTCTCTTATTCCAAATGAAATTGTAAATAAGTCTTTGAATTTCTTTGATAATGTTTGAATCTGGTAGGTTTAATATCGAAGCTATATATATAATTTTAGATATTGCAAGACTATTAATTATGCAAACTTTGCCAAAAATGGTTAAGTTTCTTGTTTTCCAAGATTCAAAAAGTTTCTCTACATCGCTGGTGATTTTTGTCCAATTATTTCTCAGGCACATTTCTTTATCATGGCCAATATATACACCTAATGCTTTTACACATGAAACATTTACATAAACATTATGAATTTTCTTAAATCTGTTTTTTAAAGGTCCAGTTAATATGCATTCTGTTTTTGACATATTTAATCTCATACCCGAAACATTACTAAAATTACTTATCGCCTCGAGGGCCTTCTTTAAAGACTTTTCATTTTCCATTGGAAGGGTAGAATCATCGGCATGCTGTATTATCTTAATGTCTTTTTCCATTCCTTCTTTTGAAACCCATGTATGCTGGGATTGTTTCTTATTGAAATTCCTAATATTTCAGCCACAAAGAGAAACAAGACTGCTGATACCGGACATCCCTGCCTTATTCCCCTATGCATCATGCAAGTTTTAGATATCCATCCATTATTTTTTATTCTGAAGATTGGATTTGCATATAAGATGTGAACCCATTTAATAAAATTTTCACCAAAGTTAAATCTTTTCAGTACTTCAAACATAAAATTCCACTCAATTGAATCAAAGGCTTTCTGAAAGTCTAAAAATAAAAGTATAAGTTCTTGATTATTTTCTTCACAATAATCAAAAATGTCCAAAATTAATCTTGCATTTAGTGCGATATTTCTTCCTTTTATATAAGCTGTTTGATTTATTGATATCAAATCATCTAGCAGTTTTTGTAAACGCCTGGCGAATACAAAAGCTATTATTTTATAGTCTGTGTTGGTAAGGCTAATTGGTCTATAATTTCCTAGGTTTTGTTCGTCTCCTTTCTTATAAATCAAAGTAATCAATGATAATCTCTGCGTAAAAGACATTGTATTTAAATCAAAAATACTTTGTAAAACACAATAGAAATATTGTTTTATTTCTTCCCAAAATGTTTGATAAAATTCACATGGTATTCCATCCAGACCAGGAGATTTATTGCTTTTCATATTTAAGAGTGCCTCTGAGCATTCCTGAAGTGAGGGAAATATTTCTAATTCATTTTTCTCCTTATCTTTCAATGTAAATTCTAAGTCTATAGCATTTATATATTCGTTGATATCCGTGGTTTGTATATTATTTGTTCTATATAAATTTTCATAAAAATTGCACATATTGTTTAGTATGTCATCATCATCGAGTATGATATCACCAGTTTCTTCTCTTAAAGCTTTAACTACATTATTTATTTGTCTTCTCTTTTCTAAATTTAAGAAGTACGAGGTATTCTTTTCTCCTTGTTCTATCCAATTGGCCCTAGACCTAACCTGTGCACCTTTTGCTTTTTTATCTACAAGTTTTGATAATTCATTTTCTAAATTTCGTTTTTGATTCATGTCAATATTATCCGCAGGTAATTCCTCAATTTTTTTGATTTCCGATTGTAAATAGGCTAACTTACTTTTATATGATTTATTTATTTTCTTTGAAAAGTCTATACAGAATATTTTTATGTTTCTTTTTAGAGTTTCCCATGCTTCATGCGGTTCTACTTCATTGAAAGTGTAATTTGATAGATATTTTTTCATTTCTTCGACGAAGTCCTGGTTTTTTATCAGTGAGACATTAAATTTCCAATAGCCCGGTCCTCTTAATTTTTCATTTATAATCAGACAGAACTGTAGACTTAAATGATCTGACAATCTAACACCATTTGAATGAGACCCTGGGATTTTTTGTAAACAAAAAGATTCACATTGATAACAAAAAGACTTTGAGATAAAAATGTAATCGATTCTACTCGTAGCTATATTTTCACCATTGCACCAGGTGTATCCTTTATTATTTGGTTTAACTTTTTTCCACAGGTCTATGAGCTCCAACTTATTTAGGATACTATTTAAAATATTCACACTTTTGTCTTGTTTATTTTCATCTAAAGAACAATTGAAATCACCCCCTATGAGCATGTTCTCTTGACACTCCGCATGTTTTTTTATCCAAATATTCATACGTTTAAAAAAGCCATACTTTGCATTTATATCATTTGGTGCATATATGTTTATTATTGTTATAATCTTGTCGTCAAATTTAATATTTAGTAGTAACTTTCTTCCATCGTTAGATTTATGGATATTCAATATTTCATACGCCAAATTCTTTCGAAAAAGAATGGAGACCCCTCTACTGTAGGGCGAGTCTGAATAACAATGTATTGCTTTTCCAAACCATCTAGCATCATAAGCAATAGTATTTTTTTCAATATAATGCGTTTCCTGTAAAAGAATAATGTCAAAATTACTATCTGAAATCCATGTGTTTAATTTAGTACGCTTTTCAGTGGTATTTAGCCCTCTACAATTAACAGAAATAAATCTCAATCTATTCATTTATTGGCTGTTTACTTTCCTGACGTAGACTTGTTGCTGGCTCGGGTTCCGCTCCGTTGCTTCGAATTTGATCTGTTTACCTGCATCTGTCTCGCCAGATTGTCTAGCATGCGTCCGAGCTTGTTTTGGCCGGGCCATCGCTGCATAACAGTATGAATGGTTCCTACATTGTTTAGCCCCGTTCCCCAGTATGTGTCCCACGTTGCCTCGGCCAAGATGTTGGTTTTCTTGATTTTACCAAGCGCCTCGCGGAATTCTTCACACTGCTTGATTTTGGACTCCAAAATCTCCCTCATAACTTCATCCCGAGAATCCAACCATGCATCGGACCGATGACCTATTTTGATAATATGCGTGAGGCTATTGCATACCAGAACTACAGACAACACCATACCATAAATATTCCTTATTCAAAGATGACTGTATTTAAACGAGCTTTTGTGGTCAGACAAAATCATACCATAATTTTTTCCGTGCATTGCACATGTTGCATAGAGAGCTGGGTTTAATTCCAGGCTATTGAGAGGAAATACAATCCTATAACCTAGCCAATTCATTTATGTGCTTCATGTCGCATCCTTTTTGAAGGAAGAATACAAAATTCAAATATAAGAATTTGATAAGAACACTAACAGATATAAATATAACATCATTAAACAGATATCACAGTCTATTCAAATTGATATGAACGTGATGAACACAGAACTGGCAAAACATGGCACAAATCACTACAATTTTCAGTTATTATTTTGATATGTTTATGCTGAAGTTGATTGTCCCTATTGTGCATCCGTGGAAAGCTGGCATAATTTGCCTGGTCTGGACACTCGAAAACCTGGTTTCTGTTTGAGATTGTAGAGTATGATCACAGTTAAAGTCACCAAAGAGATCCGAAATGTTGATTCCCTGCAATTCGGCAACCGCTTCATGATCACCATGTTCCTGAGGTAATGTCACCAGGCTAGTGTCTCCAACAGATTCGGGTGGAGGTAGAGCAAGCGTTGCAGTGCTCGGTAAAGCAACGACAGTTTTAAAACTCTGCGGTGCAAGACTCTGCCCCATTGCCTGTCCCATGGCGATTTTTTCCTCAGTATCGGTTCGTTGGTAAACTGTTAGAGACTGCACTGATTTATTTCCAGTCACGGCCATTATTTGTGATGGACTAAACAAACATTTGGTTAAAATTGTAGCACCAGTGGCCCTTATTGAATGGTTGGTATAGATTTGTGACAGATTTGTGTCCTGGCTTAGTTTTGACATGAATGATGCTAGTTTTTTCTCACCCAATCGCACGTTACAGTACCAAGTTTCATCATCATCGTCAAACGAATCCCTTGGTCTTTGCCATAAACTTGAGCAACTGGGATGGAGTTTGCCAATATACTTTTCAAAAGATCTTACCGGACAGAATGGAGATCCCAGGGATTCTGGCATCACACCGGAGGTGGTTTCCCTGTCGTTACCTCTATGGTTTTTAGTTAATTCGTCTGTACATTTCGCCACATATTTCAGTCCTGATTTTGGTTCCTGCATGACCTCAAACGTTGATTTTGACATAATATGCATGTTCTCTACAGATCTCCGGCAAAAGTATAGCCTTACATCAAATTGAACTTTATTCAAAAGTCCGTACGGTGTTTGGGGATTCATTTGTTTCGACTCGTACAGTTTTTGACGGTCACTCTCGTTAATAACAGGATGATGTTGTACACTCCCTTTCCCTATCCGTTTTAGCTCGGCCAGGGCAGCCTTGAATGACACATTTGCATCGCGAAATTCGTCATCTTTTATAATATCAAATTTC
Organism: Ostrea edulis; assembly: GCF_947568905.1. Classification (NCBI taxonomy): domain Eukaryota; kingdom Metazoa; phylum Mollusca; class Bivalvia; order Ostreida; family Ostreidae; genus Ostrea; species Ostrea edulis. Next base: position 61,501,706 of record NC_079168.1, on the reverse strand, counting down.
CTATTATATGGGGGGTCCCGCAAGTACCTGTTGATCGCATGCCTCATGTTTTCAAACGTTGTGGCCTTGTAAAATTCACCATCCTGTTTTCGTGCATTCATGTAGAAATGGCAAAGCACTTCGTTCAAGCGAACGGCATCGAATTCTTCGAAATTTTGATTTTGATTGAGTTCTCCTAAGTAGGCCTTTAACAAACGAGCTGCCTTCTGATTGCTTCGAATAGTTTCTTTGGAGTTAATCAGTAATTTTTTTTTTTCGATCTCGTCTGCTGCCAAACTTGCAAACCGTTTGGCCGCCATTGTTGTTGACAAATGCAACAAGAAAGATAACTCGCAAGGACGCCTGGTATAAATTTTGACGGTGACCTGGGATAGAATATCCCACGTCTTCACGTGACCGTAATGAGCCAATCACTATTCAGGATCCCCGCGCTAACTTGTCAGAGGTGGGGTAAAAGTCTATACATGTATTTGTACAAATATATATTAAAAAAAACATGTATCACGCAAATATTAAAGTAGGAAAAGGAAAGCCTAGTATCATCAAACTCTATATAAAATTTGAGGGTGGATAAAACGTGTAAAGTGAAGACAATTTTTAACCATTTGACAAAAATCTGCCCAAGTTACGTTTCCATAAACGTGACCCGCAGCATACGAAAGATGTAGATACAAAATGTTAGATTAGAGGGAACAAGTGGTGTGAGGATATGTTCTAATTAATATTCTCCCCAAACCATTTTTTCCCCCAATTCGAAAGAGAGTATTATATAGGTGTCCCTATAGCTATACATAACACAGTACATTTTCTCTTCTAGACATTGTGAAGACGTCTGTTTCATTGTGTAGAGAACGTCTCGGGTATCTGTTACATAACACTTCCTGTCTGCTTCAACGCCCCAGACCTCGATCATCGCACGCTCTACCCGTGAAACTGCTAAGACAACATTAGACTAGCCACACAAACACCGATTGGTAATCAATACAAATAAAACATCAATCTATAATTAAAATAAAATATTAATTGGATCCAAATTCTCAAATTTTAATTACATTTTTGGGGCTTTGAACATCTGAGAGAGAGGGGAAAAAAACGCAATGCATATTTTAAAGGAGGTAATATAATACCAAAAAGTAGATAACAAGTAAAACACAGTTTTGGGGTATACGCCACCCCTGTCGTATATGTGTGGCCTTCCTCTACAACATATATTAAATTTTGATTTAACATGCAATTAGAGAGTACCGGTAATTTTGATGATACTGACATTCATATGTACCGTAATAAAAGGAATTAGTAAGTTGTAAGCCAGGAAACCAGGAATTAAAAACAAACACCCTAGTTTAATTACTGGTAAAATTTGTTGGGTATAGGTAATTGTAAGCTGATAAGCAGATCGCATGCCCTGGAGTAGAGACATTACCATTTTGACATCCTGTATTCGACGCGTTGAACATATACACACAGGGTCTTCTCCCCTGTGTGTTGTTTTAAGAACACGTGCAGCAGGGACCCAACAGGTGTACATATAAACGATGTTCGATTGAAATGCATTGGTGGTGTTTCACCACAGGGTAGTGAAATGCATCTAGTGTGGCGGAGATCAAAATTGTAGATCTACTGCTGCCACTGGCTAGCCTACTTGTAGGTGAAAGGGTGAGTAAAATGCATAAATCTTACCTTGCCAGTACAAAGCCTCTACACTACCAAGACTCATACAGTGCCTCCTTGTGGCAATGCATGGATACTACGGTCTAACAATCACAGGCTGAACTGTATGGGATCTCGGAGTACCAAGGACCTCAGTGGTGCAGTGTGTAGGCCCATCGGCGTATGGACATGCCCTTACACTCACCAACTCGTAAGCATTAGCAGTGCAATCATCTATGGGAAGGACAACCCAGAAAGAAAACCCGGTCCACCGGAGCAGAGGTTTGGCGTCGGGCCAACTACCCTACCCAGTAAAAAACTCTATGTTACAGAAACTGAAACAATTGAAATAGCAAATAACTCTGTCCCTGAAGATTCCAGCCAGAATATAGGCGGTATGACATCTCCCAGGAGAATGATTGAGAGTCTTTTAGGGCCAAAAGAAAAACTTTGTGTTGGAGCATGGAATGTTCGCACAATGTTTGAAACATCAAAGACAGCGCAGGTTGCCGATGAAATGCAGAGATATGGACTTGACATTCTAGGAGTGAGTGAATGTCGCTGGTTAAAATCAGGAAAGATGAGAGTGAACAGTGACCATACCATCTTATATTCAGGACATGATGACAAACATCAAAGTGGAGTGGCAATAATGATAAGCAAAGAAAAGATCAAAACACTACTTGAGTGGGAGCCAATCAATGACCGTTTAATTAGAGCACGTTTCAACTCCAAGTACTGTAAACTTACAATCATACAGTGCTATGCACCAACGAATGATGCGGAAGAAGAAATTAAAGATGACTTCTACGAACAACTTCAGATGGCCGTATCTAAGGTTCCTCAGCACGATATGCTGTTGATGATGGGCGATCTGAATGCAAAAGTGGGTGCTGACAACACTGACTGCGAAAGATCAATGGGCAAACATGGTTGTGGAATACGCAATGATAATGGAGAACGCCTTATTGACTTCTGCCTTAAAAACAACATGGTGATAGGGGGAACCATATTCCCCCACAAGAATATACATAAGTTAACTTGGAAATCTCCAGATGGTAGAACAACAAACCAGATCGACCATATGATGATAAACAATAAGTGGCGTAGATCATTATATGATGTTAAAGTATACAGAGGTGCGGATGTCAACAGTGACCACTACCTGTTGAAAGCTACCATCAAACTGAAACTACGCAGAAATCACCAACAGCAAGGAATGAAAAGGAAATTTGACATAGATAAATTAAAAATCCCAAATATTAATAAGGCGTTCAATTTGGAATTAAAAAACAGATTCAAAGCACTTGAAAACAACCCTGATGATCAAGATAACATTCAAGGAAAGTGGGACACCATCAAAGAAACATATGTTGAAACAGCTGCAAAAACTTTGGGTTATAGAACAAAAAAGAATAAGGAATGGCTAACATCAGACACATGGGAAAGAATAAGTGAAAGGAAGAAACTGAAACAAAAAATCATAAGCACAAAGTCGATCAGATTACAAGAACAAATGCAAATTTCATATAGAGAAAAAGACAAAGAAGTGAAAAGAAGTGCAAGAAAAGACAGAAGAATGCACCTTGACAACCTTGCAAAAAGAGCAGAACATGCAGCTTCTCATGGAGAAATGAGCGTTATGTATAAGATAACTAAACAGCTATGTGGTAAAAATACAACCCAACCAGCTCTTGTTAAGGACAAAGATGGCCACCCACTATCGACAGATCATGAACAGGCCAAAAGGTGGGTCCAGTATTTTCAAGAGGTATTAAATTGCCCAGAACCTGATGAACCTACTACTCCTGTACCTGCTGAGGAAGACCTGGAAATAGACCTCGAACCACCGACATTGGAGGAAGTTAAAAATTCTATTAAAAATGGGAAATCACCTGGCATTGACAACATCCATGCTGAAATGCTAAAATCAGATATTGTCACATCAGCAAACAAACTACTGAGCTTATTTGTATCCATCTGGGAAAACGAGACTATACCATCTGATTGGAGTAAAGGACTTATCGTAAAACTAGCAAAAAAGGGAGACCTCCAGATGTGTGATAACTGGAGAGGAATAACATTGCTCTCAGTCCCCAGCAAGGTATTCTACAAAATACTTCTCAGCAGAATAGATGAAGCTATTGGTGATAAATTGAGAGAAGAACAAGCTGGGTTCAGAAGAGGATAGACCAGATTTTTGCCATTCGTAATATTATCGAACAATGTATTGAATGGAAAATGCCACTATACATCAACTATATTGACTTTAAGAAGGCATTTGACAGTGTGCATAGGGATACATTGTGGAAAATATTAAAATCATATGGAATCCCAATGAAGATCTGTAACCTTATGCGAGCATTCTACGAAAACTTTGAATGCAGGGTCATATTAGAAAAGAACATCTCTGAGTCCTTTAGTGTCAAATCTGGAGTTAGACAAGGATGTATATTGTCACCTATCCTCTTCTTAATAGTCATTGATTGGATCCAAAGAAACAGCACAGCAGATAAGAAGAGAGGTATCCAGTGGACTATGTTCAGCAACCTAGAGGACCTAGACTTTGCAGACGACCTTGCAGAGATCTCAGGGAACAAGACCCATCTACAAGAAAAAACAGATCAGCTGAACAAATTTGCCAAACAAACTGGTCTTAACATCAACACCAAAAAGACCAAGGTGATGACAATAAATGCTCCAGTGGAACCTGTGGTTTTAAATGGAGAACCGCTAGAGGAGGTAGAGGACTTCACCTACCTAGGAAGCATACTTAGCAAGGACAACGGTGCCGGGAAAGACATAAAGGCAAGACTCAACAAAGCACGTGCAGCATTCGCCCAACTCCAAACCATCTGGAAATCAAACAGCTACAGTCTGAGGACCAAAGTCCAACTTTATAACAGCAATGTGAAATCAGTCCTCCTGTATGGGTCTGAATGCTGGCGTGTTATAGACAGTGATATGAGAAAAATTGAGGCCTTCCACAACAGCTGCCTTAGAAAAATAAACAGAATATTTTGGCCAAACAAAATCAGTAATAAAAACCTACACCAAAAGTACAAAAGCAAGAACATCAGCACAGAGATAAAACAAAGAAGAATGAGATGGCTTGGTCACGTAATGAGAATGCCCCAGAACAGGATTCCCAAAGTAGCTCTACACTGGACACCACCTGGAAAGAGGAAAAGAGGCAGACCACGTACCACCTGGAGGAGAACCGTAACATCAGAACTTGAGGAAATGGGCTACTCATGGGGACAGGCACAGTATATTGCCAAGGACAGAGCTAGATGGAGACAACTTGTTGAAGCCTTATGTCCCACTGGGGACGAAGAGGATAATTAAATTAAAAATTCCTCTACAACGTATATTAAATTTTGATTTAACATGCAATTAGAGAGTACCGGTAATTTTGATGATACTGACATTCATATGTACCATAGTTGAAGCTTAATGATAATTTAAGCGTGGTTTATTTCTTAAAATGATTAATTTTATTGTTTATTACCTGTGACTCTAGTTCTATTTTCGTATCCTATTTTGTACTTATGTCCATGTTAAACCAACGCTAACAACCATTACCGTAATCTGACATTTTCTCATTGAGTTATGTAACATACATTACTTCTACTTATAGAGGTGCGTTCTCACTTTAACTTCTTGTAAATAATTGAGTTTTATGTATTCTAAATCGTGTACCTTGATTTCATAGATCTGCCGTGTTTTACTTTTAGATTCCACATGTCAGTTGAAAGTCGATATCTTATGTATATTCTGTATAAACAATCTTGTATTACCATGGCATAATCATTTAAATCCATACTTCCTGGGGCACTCAGTCACTCATGCTTCTTTCCTGAGTTTTGGCCTTAATATTTCATAATTTTCCCCATGAAGTATTCATTTACAACTTAATTTATTGCATCTATTCTTTTGCAACTTAATTACTTGCACCATATTAAATTGGTCAGAACAAGGTTTACAACTTCGTCGTTTCAGTACTGTCGTATTGAGGAAGTTCTACCTCCTAGATCTTCCAACCTTGTTAATTTCCTGCTGGATTCTACAAGTATCGTTGTGGCGATGTCACTTCGGGGAGCTTCTACCATGTGGATGCTTCAGTTCAGCAGATTCTTTATTACATGGGTGACTGAGCCAGTTCTAATCCAATATGCTTTTAATGCTTGTATATAATGTATTAGTTCTATATGTTCATGTTTGCTCATACTAGATAAATAATTTAACTTAGACCCTGGCTTCTCTTTTTGTTTTAGAAATAAATAAAAGGAATTAGTAAGTTGTAAGCCAGGAAACCAGGAATTAAAAACAAACACCCTAGTTTAATTACTGGTAAAATTTGTTGGGTATAGGTAATTGTAAGCTGATAAGCAGATTGCATGCCCTGGAGTAGAGACATTACCATTTTGACATCCTGTATTCGACGCGTTGAACATATACACACAGGGTCTTCTCCCCTGTGTGTTGTTTTAAGAACACGTGCAGCAGGGACCCAACAGGTGTACATATAAACGATGTTCGATTGAAATGAGAAAACAAAAATCTTTCTTTTAGCATAATATAAAATTTACATTTTTTTTATTCTTAAAACATACAAAATAATATTTTGTTACTAATAAATTTTTTAACCAATTCTCGAAATCTACACAAACACCATTAAAACAGAATATATTAATCTTGTACTCATATACGGTCATTTGTAGATCTATTTGTATTATTTTTTCAATGTAAAAAAATATTAGGACACAGCTCGTAATCCTTATCATTAAATGTAGCATAAAATACTATTAAAAAACCAACTTAAATGCTGGTTTTTTGGGGTTTTTTTAGAATAAAAAAATTGGAGGTGTATTAGATATGCTAAATCCTAAGTATATCTGGTTTTAGTAGGTCCCTGATTTTATTTTTCATTTTTTAAATGATTTATTTAATATACCGGTATGTAATGCGAGATAGCTGTCCATAAGCAAGCCGTACTCATTTTTTGCCGACGAATGAAATAGCTATCGTACAGTTAGTTTGTCCTAACAGGTAAATAACGGTACTTCACATCGCGGCGGTGTAAATCTGCCCCCGCAATGAAATCCCGCGGAGGAATAGCACGGGAAGGATTAACATACCGCGGGGGGAGCGCGGTCTAATACGGGATCCGCGATGGCCGTACTGTATAGGAAAAATCTTTAAAAATCTTCTTCTCAAGAATCATTGGGCCAAAGAAGTTCACATTTACATGAAAGCTTTCTGACATAGTGTACAGGGCTTGAAGCTAACTTTTTATGTCACCAGTCCAGCCAGGCTGATGGTGTATAATTTCAACCAGTCAGGGCTCGAAATTAGCGAGAAATACTCGCAAAATGCGAGTACATTTGAAAAATAGCGAGTAAAAATAATGGACACTCGAAAATTTTAGCGAGTGGTGATTTACAAACTATGATCGTACCGTATCCGTTTTATACGGTGATGCGCTATTCGCTTCTCTCAAACTTGCACTCTGAATCATACAAACGCTTACATGAACGACCGATTTCAATAACCGTTTTTATCCGGATTTTTCTTTTATGATTTTTTAAGAAACTCGGAGTCAAACAAATGCTTTAGAGATCGGACATCGCATATCGACATGTGCCACGAGTCCTGTTCACCTATAGGGGTGATTAAATTGAATAATTCCAAGTATGATGTTTTTGTTATTCATTTATCTACAAAAAATATCGGAATCTATGTTATACCAAGTCTTCCGGTAGTTATTTTTATCAGAATCATGAGAATGTCATATCTAAATTTATTGTCATATTGAGGTCGGGTTGTAGTGACGTGCATTTCTCACCGCGTCGACGATTATCAAAAAAGTCATAGGACTCGTGATCGTGCTGCTTATAAAACCATGAGTCCTGTATTCGCTTTAAAAAAATCACTAGTGACAACCCTGATGTGGCATGAAATTGGAAGACTGGATCTAGACTAATCTCAGCGAGATTCGTCGAGGCTGGATATTTGGACTGACGCCTCTTCCGAATCTCAGACCAGTGTCACATAAAGTGATTCGGGAAATCTTGCCTGAACTTCGGCCGCTTGTTGCGATTAAAATGGGTTAAATTGAATTTCTTGTCCGCTTCAACTTTTCGCCTTAGACATCCTATTAACTCCCTATCACAATGAAACATGCATTTCTTACCTTTACAAGGTATAAATCCCACAGTAATTCAAGTTAGCTATTTTCGAAGCCATTCCAAACGGCAACCATTCCATATTTTACCTTCTCAACACTGGAGAGTTCCGATATACTACTTCAAGACAATTTGTACTATGATTGAAAATACAGAACTTACTGGTTGACAATTACTTTGTACAAAGCATTTAAGCATAAAAATTAAAAGCAATAAAAAGAAAACTGTGTAATGTTTAATCAATCTATTTGAAGGCGTCCTAAACGATCGGAACTCTTCAGTGTTGAGAAGGTAAAATATGAAATGGTGGCCGTTTGCAATGGCTTCGAAAATAGCCAACTTGGATTACAGTGGGATTTACACCTTGTAAAGGTAAAAAATGCATGTTTCATTGTGATAGGGAGTTAATAGGAGGTCTAAGGCGAAAAGTTGAAGCGGACAAGAAATTCAATTTAACCCATTTTAATCGCAACAAGCGGCCGAAGTTCAGGCAAGATTTCCCGAATCACTTTATGTGACACTGGTCTGAGATTCGGAAGAGGCGTCAGTCCAAATATCCAGCCTCGACGAATCTCGCTGAGATTAGATCTAGACATGCGGTAAACAAGTCGTGGATTAGACTGTTAGAGGTGCGATAATCAAGAGACCTAGACATTGCACCATATGACTTACGTAACTTGGTGTCTTGTCCAAACACTGTCTGTTGACCCACTAGGCTCAGTAATGATGGGGAAAATCATTGATTGAAAAAAAATATATATATATAAAAAGAGCACTGCTTCATTATTTTCATTTTAGCTTGTAAGGTTTTCATTTTAGCCTGTGGATTTTTTACCCACAGGCTAAAATTAGCCTGTGGTAGAAAAAGTTAATTTTGACCCCTGCCAGTCCGCAGAAAAAATTACCAGTCCAACAGAGTTTTCCAGAAATAGTCAAACACACTTAAATGTGGGATTTATATTTACGAATCAGATTCGTCTGATATTTACAGATCGAAGCATGCCAAATGTGTGTATAAAATTTCATAAGTATATTTTCCAAAATGATGCTTTTAAAATTAACCAGTCCCATCGGACTGACTAAAACAAATGTCAGTCAGTCCGCCAGACTTTAAACCAGTCACAGACTGATGGACATATGTTAATTTCGAGCCCTGGTGTAGATTCAAGTTTGCAAAAATCATGGCCTCCAAGGGTAGGTTGGGGCCATAATAGGGACTACGGTTTTACAAGCAAATATATATGGAAAGTCTTCTGATATGGACCAAGGTGACTCAGGTGAGCGATGTGGCCCATGGGCCTCTTGTTTTTCATTATATGATTTTCAACGTCAAGATCCTGTGATTTCGATCTATCGACGGTCTATTTTTTCTTAAACAAATGATTTGTCCGCTTCTTGGTCGGGACAGACGTCTTCAACAATGGCTATCAAGCTCATTTTCTCTTACTCACCTAAAAAATGCAACCAGCGCGGCCATTTTGAACGAACTCAGTGACAGTCTCAGAAAGTTAAGACAGCTTTAAGGCAGTCTTAAAATTTAAATGCAACTTTCTTGATTTAAGACAATCTTAAAGTTTAAGACAGTTTCATGATCCCGGAGCCAGGTTCTTGAGTAATACCAGTTTTATTTTCTATGGTCAAAGGTCAAGATCACTGGAGCCTGACCTTGATACTGTTTTGTAGATCTATTCATTCTTTCATCTCTATCAGACCTGGTTCTTAAGTGATACCAGTTTTATGTTCTAAGGTCATAGGAGTCACTTGACCTTGCTACTAGTTTGTAGGTCCTGTCATCCTCTTGCCACTTCTGAAGACTTCATGTCGCTATTAGTCCTGGTTTTAATGTTATACCAGTTTTTATGTTCATGGTCAGAGGTCAAGGTCAGTGGGGTCACTTGACCATTAAATTAATTTGTAGGTCTTGTCATTCTCTATTCATTTCTGAAGACCCCAGACTTTGTCAATTTATATCTGTTGAATTTTGGAATTGATTTTTTCCCCCATAGAGTTCTGTATTAAACCCCACTCCTATTTGATTCCCCAAAAATGTACTCTAACCCCCTTCAATCTGAAAATAAAAACATTTCTACACATCTAGATACAGTGGCCTATCATAGCCTTGAATATCTATTACTTTCATCAACTGGTTACAGAGTATGGTGTCGGGACAGTTTTAGGTGCAAGAAAGAAGTCGGAAGAAGAAGCGGAAGAATTAATAAGAACCAAGCAAAAACAATAAGTCTCCAAACTTTGTTTGGGAGACTTAAATTCGTTTGAGAGACTTAATTAAATTACATGCACAAATATTAATTTCTTCCCAATTTCACACCTAGTAACCAGTCACAAATTAACATTTTAAATTCTGAGGCTTATATATTTTTTTTCACAGTGGAGGTATTGTGGGGTCACACAACAAACAGTATGTGCATAGGGTATATGTCCCCCACCCTGAAGAGACCCAAGGTGAGAGTTCAACATTGAGATTAATGAATGATGTAAAGTATAGTTGGTAGACATTCAACATCGAAAGCAGGTAATGATTTGAAGTGTAGATGGTAGAATTGGTTTTTATGCCCCCCTTTGAAAAAGAGGGGGCATATTGTTTTGCAACTGTCGGTCTGTCGGTCGGTCTGTAGACCACATGTTGTCCGCTCAATATCTTGAGAACCATTCACTTGATGATAATGATATTTAATATGTGGGTTGGTTATGAGTGGAAGATGACCCCTATTGTTTTTCAGGTCAAAAGGTCAAGGGTCAATCTACTCTGGACATAGGAATATAATGTCCGCTCAATATCATGAGAACCCTTTGCTTGAAAGACATCAAACTTGGCACACTGGTACATCCTAAGGAGTAGATGACCCCTATTGATTTTGAGGTTGCATGGTCAAAGGTCAAGGGTCAAACTGGGCATAGGAATATACTGACTATTCAATGTCTAGAGAACCCTTTGCTTGACAGACATCAAACTTGGTACACCAGTACATCTTCAGAATGATCCCTATTGATTTTGAGGTCACATGGTCAAAGGTCAAGGGTCAAACTGGACATAGGAATATACTGTCTGATCAATATCTTGAGAACCCTTTGCTTGACAGACATCAAACTTGGTACACTGGTACATCTTCAGGAGAAGTTGACCCCTATTGATTTTGAGTCACATGGTCAAAGGTCAAGGGTCAAACTGGACATTGGAATATACTGTCCGTTTAATATCTTGAAAACCCTTTGCTTGACAGACGTCAAACTTGGTACACCAGTATGTCTTCAGAAGAAGATGACCCTTATTGATTTTGAGGTCACATGGTCAGAGGTCAAGGGTCAAACTGGACATAGGAATATACTGTCCGTTCAATATCTTGATAAGCCTTTGCTTGACAGACATCAAACTTGGTACACTGATACGTCTTCAGGAGATGACCCCTAATGATTTTGAGGTCACATGAGCAAAGGTCAAGGGTCAAACTGGGCATAGGAATATACTGTCCGTTCAATATCTTGAGAACCCTTTGCTTGACAGACATCAAACTTGGTACACTGGTACATCTTCAGGAGAAGATGATCCCTATTGATTTTGAGGTCACATGTTTAAAGGTCAAGGGTCAACCTGGACATTGGAATATACTGTCTGCTCAATATCTTCAGAACCCTTTGCTGGATAGACATCAAACTTTAAATAGTACACTGGTGTATATTCAGGAGAAGATGACTCCTATTGATTTTGAGGTCACATGATCAAGGGTCAAACTGGACATAGTAATATACTATCCACTCAATATCTTGATAACCCTTTTACTTGACAGACATCAAACTTAGTACATTGGTACATCTTCAGGAGAGGATGACCCATATTGATTTTGACGTCAAAAGTCAATAGTTGAACTGGACATAGTAATATATTGTCTCCTATATTTTAAGAATTATTTGCTTGATTGACACGTACTAAACTTGGTACACTGGTACAGCATAAGGAGTAGATGATCCCTATTGAATATTAGGTCACATGGTCAATTCACTCTTGACATAGGAAGATATTGTCTGCTCAATATTTTGAATTGATGATAATACTATCAATTAAATGAGGTGTGTGTATAACCCTTTTCAATTTTGCACCATGGGGGGCATATGTGTTTTACAAACATCTCTTGTTTAATTTAAAAAAGATGAATAAATCTGTTTTACCTCTCTAAAATCTATTCATTGCACACTATGATTTTTAAAAGAAATAGATAAATAGTATAATGCTAAAAAAAAATCTTCAAGATATCAGCATCCTCTGATGGAGGTGCATTTAGTGTTCTCCTGAATGTTTGGGTGGGTACATAATGCATGTATACAGTAAATACTGGTTTAGAGATTAATAGTTATGAAAACCTTAATTTTGTCATTAGCCTATACACTATACTGTCCATATCAAGAAGAAATTTTTTGAATTAAGCTATTGAATTAAACATTCAGTTATGATTATAATGCTTTTAAGAAAGAAAGACAATGAATTTGAAGTTTTGCCTGAGGTTGATTAATCTCAAATACTCATAAATGTGCTGCCCTTTAGTGCTGGTGATCCTCCTTTAGACAATACATGAATGTCACAATAAGCATTTTTACCCACCTCTTCTAAATGAAAATGTTTTTTGTGTTTCACTGCACCTGTTCAATGAAGGGAAATGAGTATTGAGCAACTCAGAAATACTGTGATTGAACTTTGCCAATAGGGAAATTTTTTTTCTTTCTCTTTTCATACTCCCATTTTTATCTACATAGGAGCTCAGTATTAATCTATAGCTACATAAGGGCCTAACATTAATTCTACATTAAATATATGGCTTGAGAAAATTTTTTTTATTTTTTTTTATTTTAGGTTGTGATGTCCAGACTGCCAGAAGGTGGAATCCCTGGACAATCTTTCACGATGTCTGGTGTGTCTGTATGAGGGGACATACGAGGGCTGTTCGATATGTAATGTGTATTGTATGATATCTCCAAAGCATTCAACTCAAATAATGAAATGAACATTACATCCATTCAAAGTATTCCCCGTGGTTTGAAATACATAATTTCATCTGAATCCATTTCTGAAATGCGTCATGGTACGCTGATTTAGGTAGACGTCTGAGGCACTGACTGATGGCTGAGCTAATGGCTTGTTGGGACTTGTAACGACGACCAGATAATAACTTCTTAAATTTTGGAAAAAGGAAAAAGTCGCATGAGGCTAGATCTAGAGAGTATGGTGGGTGTAGCAAGACGGTAACCTTCTCCGACTTCAAAAATTGCTTCACAAGCTCAGATGTATGTGATGGAGCATTATCATGAAGTAGACGAACATGCCTAAATCCTGACACAAGGCGTTGTTTATGATAATATTTCTTGAGCTTTTTTAGTATAACATCTCAGTAATACCGACCTGTAACACTTTTGCCCTTTAAGCACTGGGATTTGTACAGTTATACCATCACATGAGAAGAATATGCAATAAAGAACCTTCTTTGTGCTTATGGTTCATTTGGCAACTACAGGCCTTCTACCGTGTTTAATTAGCCATATTTTGTTTCCAATTTTTCATACTGGTTTGAAATAGTGAACCCATGTTTCGTCAACAATAACAATGTTTGCAAATTGTCTTTGATTGAATTTGGGAAACCTTTTGAGCAATAGCTTAGCGGTTTGTACTCGTACCTGTTTTTGGTCATCTATCAATATAATGCGGTATCCATCTGGCAGAAATCTTTCGTACTTTCAAAATACGCTTCAAAGTGAAATGCAGCTAAGATAGCAATATGCCAACAGCTTTGGCAATATCACGAATCGTGTATCTGCCATCCCTTTCAAATATTTCCCTGACTTTTGAGACATTTGCCTTGCCTGTAATAGTCAAAGGTCGGTCAGATTTTCCTGCATCTCTGATGGACTCTGTGCCAGTCAGAAATTTCTTTCTCCACCTATGAATTGTCTCATAAGATACCTTATCAGACCTATAAACTTCCCCCAATTCAGTAAAAATCTGCATTACTGAATGACGGAGTTTTGTGCAAATTTTTATATACGCTCTAATTTCTTCAATATTCTCAAACCATTTCCCAACCATTTGTACAACAGATGTCAACAACTGGCTCTATTGAAATGGCTATAACTTTAAAACTATATGGAGCTGAAGGCTTGTGTTTACACCGTTGGAAATATATCGAATAGAGCTATTCAAGAGTATCATCATCGACGAAATCGTGCAAAGCATTATTGCACTGTGGTACAATACACATTATATATCGAACAGCCCTTGGATATGTAGTGTACATACAAAACACTGAGTTTTCTCCATGAGATGTGGTCCTTCAAAGTCAATCAGAGGCAGCTTAATAGCAAAGTCAATCAGAGGCAGCTTAATAGCAATTTGAGCTCAGAATGGTGTAGACTAAAATACAGAGCTGCTTTTGATCAGACTGTGAGGAAAGATTCAGAACACAATCATGTCACAAGCTTATCACTATGGCTGTACAGACAGAGAAAGCAAGTGCTATTGATCGAACAGTGAGATAACATTCAGAACACAATCAAGTCACAAACACATCACTGTGACAGTAAAGACAGAAAATCCAGGTGTTATTGATTAGAGGATTAGAGAGTGAGAAAACATTCAGAACACAATCAAGTCACAAACACATCACTGTGAGATGTGGTCCTTCAAAGTCAATGATGGTGAAGAAACCTACTGAGAATCCAGGTGTTATTAAATGAACAATTACAGTTTACATGTTCATTCATCAGAGAAATGATTAAAGTCCCAGAATTAAAATAATTTTTGGTGTTATATATTGAAAAATACATGTACCATAATACAGTGAAACTTCTCTAAACCGGCCGGCTCTCGGACCGGAAAAAACGGCCGGTTTAGAGGGATGGCCGGTATACCGAGAATTTAGCAATTATAGACGTTTTATCTCAATATTCACAAAGTAGGTACTATTCACTTTGATCTGGTGATCTATGATCAATTATCGGTGGAGATTAAATTAGTCCGCTTGTACCTACAGGTAATTATGAATTACAAGAAATATTCTCGCTGAAATCATCTAATTTTAAACTGAAAATCTATAACAGGATACATAAAGAAAACACAGAGGCCTATTATTGGAATTCCTCTTACCTATAAAAACTTTGTTTACATTCATCACTTATGTCATTAACAATTTTGTTTTGACGTTTTTAAAAAGTACAGTAGTAAATATGAAATTGTAATTTGAATATTTCTTTGGAATTTTAAGTCTATGGAAACCAAGAAAATTAATCTATCTTTTAATAATTATCATTTACCAGTCATGGGTTTGTTCTTTATTAACTACCGCTTATATCCATACGATAGTATGGTGAAACAATATGACGTTTGATACTGTATTCATTCATTTTGTTCCCAACTGTTTTTTACATGTTGTACAGAATTTGGAAGGGTCTCTTGGATTAGCTAAGTGTCAATTAAAACCCTTGACAGCACAGGTAAACAATAGAAATTAAAGAGGCCACTAGTGTTTTTCACACCTCCGGTCGATAATTTCCCACCTGGCCGGTTGGTCAGTCAATTTCCACACCTGGACGATCTTGATCAACCTATGGCCAAAATTTTCTTGTCTTCAAAAAGTGGCCGGTATTGTAAGGGTAAATTACACATGTTTGTTAACAAATGTACTTTAAAAAGTGGCCGTTGTCCGGTTTTCAGGGGTGGCCGGTTTTGTAAGACTTTTTTTGTAAGGAAATGTTAAGATTTATAATAAGATAAGATAAGAAAACTTTATTTCAATTCGGCATGTATAAAACACAAATAACATAAGCTCTATAGAGCTTTTTACCAAATATAAAACATATACATCAACATTAAAATAATAAAACAACATGCAGCAATATTTAAGATTCATGCAATCTGGTATTTCATATAGATCCTAGCCGGAGATCAGGTGGCAAGCGCCTCTCTGTCCAACAACCAACATCTACATGCAGTATGACATACAACAAACAGGGAGAAGTATTAATTTTTCATGGTTGAGTAAAAATTTATAAATATGATTAAGACACAGAACTTAGAATTTAAAAATAACTAGATGATTTCTAAAAATATGGTTATTTTAAATAAATATTATAAGGTAAAGAAAGTTACAACTGAAAGGAGCAAACCAGAAAATACAATCATCTGCATGCAGAACAGCAACATTTAGTACCACTCCAGGACTGCATTAAGCTCTTAAATTGAGAGAAGCTATTTTCAGTCCTGAAATGGTCTGGAAGGCTGTTCCACAGTGTGGCAGCAGCAAATTTAAAAGATCTCTTGCCATATTTTGATGTTCTGACTTGTGGAATGTCCAAAATGTTATTGTATCTAAAAGAGTATTTTGAATTTCTTGTGTGTACAAGATTGTGCAGACATGAGGGCGACAGTTTATTCAAAATCTTAAAAGTTTCAAACGCCATAGTTCTCATTCTTCGAATCTGCAAAGAAGGCACCTTTGCTTTAATCAATAAGTTTTCATATGAGCTGTTGAGATCATCGTATACAAAGCGACGCGCTCTTTCTCTATCTTTTTGGAATTTTTCTCTGTACAAAAATGCCAGGCCAAAGGGCAAAAATTAAAATTACTAAGAGTAAAAGTTTGAAAAATTGTAAGTTTGCTTAATCTGTTCAAAAATGGGCCTAAACGTTTAAGTATATTCAGTTGTTGGGATGCCTTCCTGCAGATTGTACTAATATGAGCGTCAAGATTTAATTGATAGTCAATCTCAATCCCCAGCAATTTAACACTTTCTTCACAAGTTAGTTCAAAATTTTGCATATTTATAGACGGAGATTTTTCGAAAGTTTTCTTCCCAACTGCCAAGACTTGAAATTTATCAGGGTTTGCCTGCATCTTGTTAATTTTGAACCAGTCAATGAGCTGGTTTGAGTCAGACTCTAAAGTCGAAATAAGTAGATCAAAATTTGGACTACCAAAGGATAAGTATTGTCATCTGCATAATTATACAGAGAACTTTCTTTTATAAACAAAAATATATCATTTATGAAAATATTAAATAAAAGAGGTCCAAGTATAGAACCTTGCGGAACCCCTTTTTGGATGTCAGCCCAGTCGCTCAAGATACTATTAACTTTTATTTGTTGTTTTCTGTTTGATAAGTATGATTTAAGTAATGAAACCGAATGATTTGAAACTCCATAAGCTGACAATTTGTCAAGCAAAATGGCATGAGGTAGGCAATCAAAAGCCTTTGAAAGATCCATGAGGACAGCTGCTATATAATAATTTTTATCCGAGGCTTCCCGCCAGTCTTCTAAAAGTCTGAGCAACGTGGTCTGGCATCCATGTCCGCGCCTAAATGCACAGAAGAAGGGATTGAAAATTTTATCAAAAAAATCTTACAGTTGTATTTCACACACCTTTTCAAAAACCTTAGAAAAAACAGGAAGAACACTCACAGGTCTATAATTTGATATACATAAGGGATCGTTTTTCTTATGTAATGGTGTTACCTGAGCTTTTTTTTTAGAGAATCAGGAAATACACCATTATCAATAGACACATTGATCAATGAAGTTAAATGTTTAGACACTATCGGTTTACATTGTTTAATTACTTTAGCTGGAATATTATCATACCCAGAAGCTTTTTTTAATATTTATTTTATCTATAATTTTTTCAACTTTATCAGATGTCACATGCTCAAATTCAAAACTGTTCACCACATCCACATGCTTTTTTATTTCCACTATACTAGGGTGAGTATTAGGGTCATATACAATGCCTTCCCCAATTTTATCTGCAACGGTAGAGAAAAAAGTATTAAACTTTTCAGAAACTTCACGAGTATCATTTATTATTTTATCATTTTCACACAAAAGTATATTTTGATCCCCAGAATTACATTTTTTAGAGAAGAACGGTTTAACAGTTTTCCAAAAATTGACATTTTTGGCCCCACCCGTGCAGCGTTCAAGAAAATAGGTTTTCATCGAGTTCTTTTTCAATTTTGTTACCAAATTTCGCTGCTTTCTGAATTTTTCCCAAGTTTTAGAATTTCTGTTTTTTGTGTATTGGGAATAACACATATGTTTTTTGTATATGGCTCCTCTTAACTCACTATTCATACATGGAAGTGGATTTTTCTTGGTTGTCTATTTTTTACTGGAGCGTGTTTGTCAAGTACACTTATAAATGTATTTTGATAATCATTATACACTTTGTGTACTTCTTCTGATGTGGATAAATTCTCAATATCTGGAAATGAAATTTTCTCAAGATCACTATTAAAAAGTTCACAATCAAAATTTTTGTAACTTCTATAAGAAATTATTTTTCTTCTCTGAACTGGGATTTGCCCTTTTATTGAGACTGAGATGATATTATGACAGTCACTGATACCAGTGGAAAAATTTTGTATATTAAAACACTTATTTTTCTGATTTGTTAAAACTACATCCACCAATGAAGGGTTACGATTTTTCATAAAACATGTTGGTTCTACAACTAATTGTGAAAAATCAAAAACATCACATAAATCTTTTAAAGTTTGGCATTTTATATAATTCAACATGTCAAAATTTTAGTCACCAATAACTATAATATTTTCGTAATTTATTATACATTGATCTATGTTCTTCATAAATAAAGTTGAGAAATCGTTGTCAGACATTGATGGGGGCTTATACATGCCCATAACAAGCCACTTTTTTCTGGTTTATATGGACTTCCACGCTGATGTTTTCCAGTGTTGGTGATTCTAAATTGTTTTTCCTACTTGCTGGAAAGTCGGTGTTAATGTAAACAAGTATTCCGCCACCGTTTGAGTTTCTGTCACGTCTTAATAATTTGTAGCCCTCTGCTGTGAAAAGATTGTCATTAAAAGAGGCATGAAACTTCGATTCTGATATAAATAAAATGTCTACGATTTTATCAGACAAAAGTTCCTTTATTTCGTCAAACTTATAACGAAAGCTATTGATGTTAAGGTGGGCTGTCAGAAAATTTCGAGGGTGTAACTTTCTTGATTCCCGAAGTTTGTCAAAAACAGATTTTTCTTCTTCATTGTTTACACCGGAAGTTGGGCTAGGTGCGTTCGATTGACTTTTCAGGGTCTCAACAAAATGAGTCGTGCTGTTTCCGACTGATGTATTCATAAAAAATGAATCGGAAAAGTCTGGCAAACGATCTGAACAGAGATGACAGAAATACTGATCGTCACACTTGGCTAGTCGGTTGTATTCAATTACTGATATGGTCGTACATTTCAAATGTGTCCAGTTGTCGCAGAAATTACATTGAATTGCTTTCTGGTTACTCTTAATAGATGATTCACAACTTGTACAAGGGAATCGTATGGGTCCAGGATTGCGTTGGACATCCCCGCTCATCATTATATACAAGATAAAACAATATTTTATGGTATTTTTCATAGTTAATGTTGTTGTTATTGGTCGACCATTTTTAATCGAGTTCACATTCAGTGGAGCTGACGGAAAAAGTTTTTCAATGGCAAAGTTGAAACTGCCTGCACTTGTGGTCTCTAAACATGCATAAATACCTAGATCTTCAGGTCTCTCAGTCTTCAGAATGGTTTTTGGTGCTCTCTCTGGTGTTAATCTGAGTAAAATTCCAAAAACGATGAGAGCTATTTTACATGCGCCAGCTCCGGCCGCCATTTTTTCTGCCGGGACTTAGAAAATCGGCCGATATTCAGGGAGAACCGGTTTTCTGAGGGGCCGGTTTGGAGAAGTTTCACTGTATAACAAATGGCAAAATTACTGGGAGACCAGACCCCCTTACTCCTTCCTGATCTAGGATCCTCCCATGCAACAGGTCATGTGATGGGACTATTGGAGGATTGGAATATATCATAAACTACAAAAATTTGTATTTAGACATTTTTGGGTTGATGTTCTGGTGGAGATGAGCACAGTATCGGAAGTCTGAATTTCAATGTGAGGAAATTGATGAAAAGTTAGTGCAGTTACACTACAGATGATGCCTTTATTAAAAAGTCCCCACAAATGATGCCATTGCAAAATTCTTTTTAGCTCACCTTAGCCAAAATTTATTTGGTGTCTGTTATCATTGTCTGTCAATCCGTAAACTTTTCACATTTTCATCTTCTTCACCAGAAACACTGCGCCAATTTCAATCAAATTTGTCACAAATCATCCTTTGGTAAAATCAAGTTTGTTCATAGAAAATCCATAGCCCCTTCAAAGGGGAGACATTCAGGAAAGACAAACAAGAGGCCCATGGGCCACATCACTCACCTGAGTCACCTTGGCTCATATTTAAAGATTTTGTTTGAATTCCTATGGAAGAGTCCTATTTCTAAAAATTTCTATATATTCACATGTAAAACTTTGATCCCTATTGTGATCCCAACCTACTCCTGGGGGCCATTATTCTTTCAAAATTGAATCTGGATCAGGTCAGGAAGCTTTCATGTGAATGTAAACTCTTCTGGCCCAGTGATTTTTCAGAAGATTTTTAATGATTTTCCTTACATATTTGAATGTAAAAATTGACCCCCTATTGTCGCCCCATCATACCTCCGGGGGCCACAATTTTTACAAACTTGAATCTGCACTATGTCAGGAAGATTTCATTGTAAATTTCCTGGCCCAGTAGTTTTTGAGAAGAATGTTTTTAAAGATTTTCCCTATATATTTGTATGCAAAACTTTTATTCCCCCTTGTGGCCCCATCCTACCCTGGGGGCCATGATCTTAACAAACATAAATCTGAAAGATTTTTCCTATGTATTTGTATGTAAAATTTTGATCCCCTATTGTGGCCCCATCATATCCTCAGGGGCCATGATTTGAACAAACTTGAATCTGCATTATGTCAGGAAGCTTTCATGTCACTATCAGCTTTTCTGGCTCAGTGGTTCTTGAGCAGAAGATTTTAAAAAGATTTTTCCTATATATTTGTATGTAAAACTTTGATCCCCTATTGTGGCCCCATCCACCCTAGCTGCAATAATGTAGCCCAATCCAATTTGTTTTTTATTCTGACGTTTTCAGGATAGGGCTACAATTCCATAGGATCTCCGTAATGGTGCAAAATAATTTTATGAATAACCGATAATAAACTCTGTGTATTAGTCCCAAATGTTGTTTACACCAAAAGGAGTACCAACTTTGTGCTCGGGCATGTCTAATAAAGGTTTTTTTCATTAAATATAATGTACAGCATGCAAAATTCTTCGTCTGCTCCGCCATGCTTGTTATCGCGAGATCTCGTAGGTGGATCTAATGAAAAGCCTAAACATTGACAATCAGCGCGAAAATGTAGTTACTCGAGCCACTTCGACAAAGGAAGGAAAATCATATTGTTGCAGAAAGAATTTACACTCTGCTGTTCGGTTTTCAACTTGATATTAAATTCAAACCTTCTCAATACCGACGAAATAGCTTTCGCCTCCATACTTGTTCATTGATGTAAATACCACCTTATATGGCATATGCAAATGACTTGACAACCGGAAGTTGAAACTTCAGTACATCAAACATGGCGCACAAATATGAATCGAGAAACTGGGATTTATCGGAATTGTTGAAAACGGTAGAATAGAGCCTCACAAATCTAAAGTTGCAGGTTGTAAATCTATATATTGACTAAGAAACATAGAATATAATTTTATTTACGTAAAGAAAGTCAGGAAATGTTTAGAATGAGTGCAAATGTTGCGAGAGTGAATCACTCCCGCATTTGCACCATTACGGAGATCCTAAGGAGTTGTAGCCCTCTCCCTAAAAAAAAAAAATCAGAGAGGGCTACATTATTGCAGCTACATCCACCCATGATTTTAACAAATTTGAATTTGCACTATGTCAGGAAGCTTTCATGTAAATTTCAGCTTTTCAAGCCCAGTGGTTCTTAAAGGGACTGATTCACGATTTTCCTCCAAATTTTGTATTTCACTTTAAGTAATCAATAGTCTAATATGTTTTAGAAGGTTTCACAAAAAATCAAGGTTATTCATCATGACGGAAGCTCATTATAGAGAGTTTAATATTTGTTTTGAAAACAAAGACTGAGGTGTGTTATTGGTTACGAGTTTTCAAAATAAATGGATACTGATCCAAGTTTATTATATATATCTACGGAAGCCGATAGGTGCCAGGGTATAGAATTAATATTTATTTAACTGGCGGCCGCCACTTAATTTATGTGGCGGCCGCCACTTAATTTAACTGGCGACCAACACTTATTATCTGGCGGCCACCACTTATTAACTGGCGGCCGCCATATAAATTAACTGGCGGCCGCCAGTTAATTTATGTGGCGGCCGCCAGTTATTTTATATGGCGGCCGCCAGTTAATTTAACTTGCGGCCGCAAGATAAATTAACTGGCGGCCGCAAGATAAATTAACTGGCGGCCGCCACTTAATTTCTATGGCGGCCGCCACTCAGATTAAATCATTTATATGGCTGTCACCAGTTATTCAATTCCCCTCTCTTACTCTATCTCTCTTTCAAAATGTAAGGGGTGCAATCCCTCCCAATGCTTAGTAATATGTATGTGATATATATATATATATATATATATATATATATATATATATATATATATATATATATACACACACAATTAAGAGCATTAAATTATTGTTTTTCGATTGTACTGTTAAATACGTAGAACCACGGAGCTGACCCTCCATTTTTTGACAACGTTCAATTTCTATTATTTTCACATGCAAACTATAATTATTTTCACATGTGAAATAAGATTAATTGGCGGATTGGCCCCCACCCCACTCTTTTGGTGGTAGTAATGAATGGTAAAAATGTAATAATGAATGAACTGATCAATTGAAGAATGAACGGAGCCCTCTCCCTCCAATTTAGGAGTACGAAGTTTAGACAAAAGAGACATTTTAGGTTCCTTTTCTGCTTGTCAACAATTGTAGGAGACAATTTCTCCTCCGACTGTCCCTATACACCTTGAAAAACGATGCTGCGTGTTTGCGTACTATTCTAAATATTTCCAAAATAATCACTCAGCGATACGAATTACATTGTTTTTGCAATTGGCAGCCGCCATATATGAATTAAGTGGCGGCTGCCAGATAAAATAACTTATATGGCGGCCGCCAGATAATAAGTGGGGGCCGCCAGTTAATTTATATGGCTGCCGCCAGTTAATAACTGGCGGCCGACAGATAATAACTGGCGGCCGCCAGTTAAATTAAGTGGCGGCCGCCACATAAATTTAAAAGTGGCGACCGCCAGTTAAATAAATATTAATTCTATACCCTGGCACCTATCGGCTTCCGTATATATCACATCTCAAGTATGCTTTAGGCAAAATGTGTCAGTTAAAATTTGTAATTGTACAAAATGAAGATGCTTTGAATTACAAAATTAATGTTTCACTGGTTTGTTTGTTTACATAAAAAGACTCGAGTCTTTGTTTACATAACACAGAATCAAAGCTAAAATATTGCTCTTATCCTTACATTCAGACGGTCCAAATTTTGGTTGTCAACATTAAATGAGCTATATTTTTAATTTTTAACATCACAAATGAAAAATATTTCTTTCGAAAAACGTGAACCAGTCCCTTTGAGAAAATTTTTAAATGACCCCACCCTATTTTGTGATTATCTCCCCTTTGAAAGGGACACGGCCCTTTATTTGAACAAATTTGAAAACCCCTCACCCAAGGATGCTTTTGGCCAAGTTTGGTTAAAATTGGCCCAGTGGTTCTGGAGAAATCTAAACTGTAAAAAGTTTACAGACAGACGACGGACAACAGACGATCAGAATAGCTCACTTGAGCTTTCAGCTCAGGTGAGCTAGAAAAAAAAGGGGATGGTCATTCAAAAATCTTCTCAAGAACCACTGGGCTAGAAAAGTGAAAATTTACTTGAAAGTTTCCTGACTTAGCGTGATTTAAGTTTGTCTAAATCATGGCCCTGGAGGTAGGGTACCTGGGGCCAAAATAGGGAATCAAAGTCTACATGTGGATATACTATATAGTAAAAATCTTCTTCTCAAGAACAACAGGGTCATGATAAGTCTTTAATATGCAAGCATCTTAAGGAAGTGCAGATTTAAATTTGTTCAAATTGTGGTCCATGGGGGTAGGGTGGGGCCACAAAGGGGGATCAAAGTCTTATATGAGAACAAAACACATACCACATGTTGAAATTTTTAAACAATGTAATTTAAATGAGTCCCCTCAATACGTTTAAAGAAACTATATATAGCGCGCATGAATACATGATGTATAAGCAAATTTTAAAAGTGTCACAGGCAATACGCAAGATCGTAAATACCGCGTTAGCGGAACTCTCTTGTAAAGAAGTCCGGAAAAGCGTGTCGATCTTGGGCATTTTTTGTTTATTCAAAACAATGGCATCGGAAGACGATTTAACCTCCATGTGCTTTCCACAATTAAAAGCATTTTTATATGAAAGGTGTGTAAAAACGTCTGGATACAGGAAAAATGAACTTCTGAATTTAGCTCGCGAAGCTAAATATTTTGACGCAAGCTCTTCTCAGCTTTGGGAATTTCCTGGCTGACAGCAGTGGGAAAAACCCCCACCATATTTCCATTAAAATCTATCAGTTATGGATATTTCTGCGTATTATGTTTCTTTCTTGAATCATTACTACAGTCTACTGCAATGCAATGATAGTACACCATTGTTAAAATCGGGTGAATCGATCACGATAAAAGTTGTAGAACTGGTATTATTTGCCAACATGCCCAAATTCTCGCATACTCTGGGTCTCGCGAGACTTTGAAAGGGGGAAGTAAAATTTAAAACCAAGACGGAAAAAGTAGTCGCGATCTTGCGTATTGTTACTTGTTTATTGAACTATCAATTACAAGAAATAGATTCATCCGTAAACATGAAACAAATAGAGTAAATAAATAATATTTTATAGTAAGAAAGTAAATACATGTATCTCGGTTTCTGAGGTTGATAAAGCATGGTAAATATGGGTCTGTTACGACTGATTTATACTCCCTGTCGAGGCCTTCATGTGACTATTTCTGCGGGAATCTACTACGGTGAGACGGAGAACACGCGTCCAGTTTGTAAATATTTATAGCAGATTGTGCATGTCTGACGAAGCGGTATTCTTGTCCTTGCACATCCTACGGAGCGGTAATCTTCATCGAATGTTAATTAGTAAAGCACGAGATTTTGTAGCATTAAAGTTTTAACAGACTCGATCTAATTTCTTTGTTTAAACTTCAAAACTTATTGAACGAGCTGCGAAAAATGCCGTACAAGGTGCAATATAACGGCCTCATTGGTAATTATAAACATCATAATTATCAAAGCTAATAATTTGATCGATCGGTACTAAATGAAGAACTCAAACAACACTCTGAAATTTTACCATATATTTAGATGGGTAAAGTACACGAGTCATTTACTGCAAATGGAAAGTTAAAAGTAATCGCATATATTCCCAGAGTGCTGAGAGAAAGATCTGACATAATCAAGTGCTTGTTACAGTATCTTTGGAAAAAAAATCCACGATGATGAATTTTAATTCGCTGAACATTTCATGATAATTGATTACAGGATGTAAGAAATATGCGTATTATATTGAAGTAAATACGGGTGTAAGAAATATAATTGTGCATTATTTCGATTGTATGGCTTAAAGGTAAAAGTATGGAAACCCATTAATGTCTTTGTAGCAGTCGCTAATATCCACGCACTGAAGCTTGCGGTAACGTGCCTTTAGTCATATTTCTAAATTCGTGTGACTATATTTGAGATTTTGTGAACAATTACTTATGCTCCTTTCAAAGAAGAAAGGAGGGGGATTACTGCACTTGTCGATCGGTTGACCACATGTTCGCTCAATATCTTGAGAATCATTCCCTTGATAGTAATGATATTCCATATATGTTAGTTATGAGTAGAAGAGGACACCAGGGCTGCGTTCAAGATCGTAGCGGCTAGCCTAGGGGCTACGTGCTAGATATCTAGCGATCTTGAACGGTTCGCTCAATGTAGCGGCTAGGTAAAATGGCGGAAAATAAACACCTTCTTGTTATATCGAGAAAGTTGAATAATATATTTTGTTAATATCAGATCTATGTTATTTTTTTCCGAAGCTGAACATCCAGAAATGGCGAGATTAACCGTAAAAATATGAAAATAAGCCTTCAAAATATATCCGACTTTGAGAGACGTGCAGTGCGACGACTTAAGGTAGAGATTGATAGGTTGATGCTAAAAAAATTAACCATTGAATTTTTTTTATTTTGATATATGTTTATGATGAAGCTTCGATATAAAACATAATAAAAAATCAATGTAGGTAATCGACCTTGTTTTTGAGAAATATGGCGATTTTAACAACACCTTCTTTAGTCCTTGTAAAGCGTAAAAAGTGAAGAAAAATAAGTAGAGAGCAATATACAAATAGAGCTATAACATTTTTATTGTAAAAAGGATCATAATTTGTCATATATGGTTCCAAACAACCTTTCACATAATTGTATATTACACATCAATTTCAAGTTCAGCAATCATTATTAACATGCAACAACATTACTTCAACAGAGCTACATTGGCCAGTTACCTTAAAACAGTGCACAATATTTGCACACAGGGTCATACCTTTGCTTAAGCTGCAAAAAAATTACCCATCAAATTTCTTATTTTATTTCATTAAGTGGTCAGTCTATTAGTAAGTAAAATATATGAAAAAAATTATACACCATAATGGGGTTCAATATGGAACTAGCAAAAAATTCCTAACCCCACCCCCTTTTAACAAACTACACATTTTCGTAAGAAAAAGGGTTATTAAAAGATGTTGTAAACAATCCATCAAAAACAGCTTGCTGAAATTCGAAGATTCTTTGTAATACCTTTTTTAAATTAATAAATATAATACAGAAAGTATGTATTTCAAATTTTTGCTTATATTTTGTTGTAGTTCTCGTTGTTGACCTTTGTGCACTTACACTCAGAATATAGATTTATCATACGTCATCATATTTGATGATTAATATTAAGAGTTTTCTCAAATAAAAATCCCCACAAAAAATTGAAATACAATTTATATTTGTTAAAACAAATGTCTCCATTACATCCCAACCCCTTTAAGAATGAGCAGGAACATAGACGTCATGAATATGCACTCGGTGCATTGAGAAGAAAGATTCAGCCAGCAGAGATAAACTACTGACCTTTTTATAACTTAGAATGTTTAAGCATTCCCAAATTACCTCTTTGAAAATTGAACATGACAATAAGAAGGTTTCTATAAGCTATTTCAGGGGCGGATCAGGAATTGAAGTTGGGAGGGGGGTGCAACTGTATGAGGCAGGGGTCTGGGGGCCGCCTTGAAAGGGGGGGGGGGGGCGATTCCCCAGAAACTCCTGGATTTTACAGATTTTTTAGGGCTTAAAATATGTCTCCTATGTAGTCATTTTTATTATTTTCTGTCATTTTTAATAAGGTGAAATTAATAAAATAACGCAAATTTTAAGGGTTTTTGGAAAAAGTAGCCGTTCTCCCACTAAAAGTAATTTAATAAATCAAAAGATTGTGTCAGACATTTATTTCTCTGAGAGTGGAGGAAATTATGGATTCTTTTATCGTATATATTTTTCTAAACAAGAGACCACGATTTACTTTAAACTTGAAAATTTTAGGGGGGCTCGCGCCGGTTGCCCCCCACCCCACCCATTATATCCGCCAATGCATTTATGTATGTGCTCTTGCGATTGACCTTTTTGCACTCACAATGATTGCATTAATATTTAGTTATTTTTCATACATTTTTTTTATAATAACCAGACACGATTACCTATTATAAGAAATTGATATGATTATACAGCATAGTGCACCAAATATGTTTAAATAACAACTTTATATTTAATATCAATGGAAAGATTTCCACCCAATCGACCCATGGATTGATTGATTGTATCTTGTTTAACGTCTCTCTCGACAATTTTTTACTCATATGGAGACGTTACCAAGACCGGTGAACGGCTTTAAATTTAGGCCTTTGCTCGGCGCTTACGGCCATTGAGCAGTGAGGGTTCTTTAGCGTGCCACATCTACTGTGACGCTGGGCATCCGTTTTGATGGTCATCTCCGAGGACCAGTGACATTCACACCTGATGCTGAGCGTTTGGCAGTATATATGCACTGAGTGTGTGTAACGGGGGGGGGGGGGGGGGGGGGGGTTGTTGTTAGAAAATGAGAAATTCAAACACATTGATTAAAGTTATAAAATTGGTATTTTATTTTCATTTAGAAATGTTTACTGATTTTGATATATCAAAAACTTAGAATAATCAACAATGACACTTCCTCTATATTTATACAATATTATTGTCTTTAAAAAAGACATGTAATACATGAGTACATGTACTTGTTTTCCATTAAATTCACACTTTAGTATGTTGCACAATATATCCATTGCTCGGGGCTCACAAATACATTATTGATTCTATCCAAGTCCCATATTTTGCAGAAGTTCTTGAATTTTCTCTGTAACCTGTGAAGTTGTGGGGTCCAGGGGATATGACATCATCAATGTAAATGAAGTACCTGTTATAAAAAATATATTCTGTATATTCAAATATTGAAAAAAAGATGAATATCTAATATACTAAGAATTGTCTTTATAAATGTCTGGTGTTAAAATGAAAAATTCTATCTTACTAAGATAGAAAATATTGTACCTTTCTTGCTGATTTTCATGGCAAATTGCTGTTGAAGTTGTTGGCTGGAAGCCCATTTCAACTTGCACTGGTCCTTAGGATGATGCTTAGAAAAAAAATCATCATAATTAATATTTGCACAGTCAGTATTAATCATTAATTATACTGTGTCAGACAATGTCAATTTTAAAATCGTGTGTCTCAATGCATGTTTAGTGAACTTTAAAATGCTGATATATTGAAAAATACACACATAACATGTATTTTATTATGTTAATTTTTAAAATCTTGTCTGAAATCAGTATTACATATGTAACACTACATGTATGTTAAATGTGTGCAGTGCAGCAATGTGAACTCTTGCAGTAGTAGTACATCTGCATGATTGCTATTTATTTCATATTGTTATAGTTACCTTCTATTTAAACTGTACATACCCTCCCACCCCCGGGTCCTTAATGAGGTGAATAAACATCATAATTATCATATTACAATATGAGATGACAGATATGTTTTCATAAACTGCCAGTTCATTCTAATAATATCAAAACAAGTCAACTCTAGATTTATCAGACCTGTCTCCTTTACGGAGTGTGGGTCAAGAGAAGGACATCCATATCTTATTTTCATACAATACATTTATTTGCCTATGAGGGGGGCTTGTGATTTTACAAATATTTTAAATAAAGTTTTGTAGACCTACATGCTTGTATGAAACATGAAACCCCAGATTTGAAATATCCCTTAGGTCAATGAAATTTCAAGATACTATAAGTACTATCATTTATACCAAATAGAATTTTAGTGCAACACCCCCCCCCCAAACTTGTGAGAGCCCTATTTTTTTTCAAATCTGGCATATACATGACATCCATTTACAATTACATGCACATGTAGGAGTTATATTTTGGGCACATATGGAATACATAAATGCACAAAAAATGAAACAGCTCCAAATTGTGCGTTTATAGATGTTATTATAAAATCGCGTTGTGAAATAGCAGAGGAAAAGTGGGTTGAATACAAATTCAATTTGCCATTTTTTTCACTTACCAAACGAAATTATGATTTCGTTGTCCACGTTGAATGCATCCATCGAATTCCTCTTCTCAGAAGAAACTTTGTTTAAACTCTCAATGACTACATAAACAGTATTGAAACTCGCAGCACTCGGACACCACGATCACGCTACATCAACAACTTTGTTTACGTAGCGCAGCTATGCATGGTGGTGAATTTCGTGAGGTAAAAAGTGCCATTCTGCACGGACGAAACATTTAGTCCACTATTATTACATTGACGTATTCCTAATCTAAACTATGGCCAAATTTCTATATCTTTCGTCGAGACGACCCTCTCAATCATCGATTCAGTCACAGCAACTTGTACTTTCGGAACCCCTTTTTGTTTTTCAACTACTCTATGGCGATGTACGGAATTCCGAAAAATAATTTCACGTGAAAATACACGATTTTTACTGATCACGTGGTTGCTATCGGTCTCTACCTTAACGTCGAACGATGGCAATAATTTTTATTCATTGGAGTTTGAGATTACTGCCTCGTTCACACGGATGCGCATTAAATTTTACTTCGCATCAAATTTGATGCGAAGTAAAATAATGCGCATTAAATTAATTCGAATTAAATAGCGTTCACACGGCGGTAATATTTAATGCGAAGTAAACTAATGCGCATTAAATTCGTATGCATCTCTATTAAAGGGTGCGCGAAATAAATTAAAGAATAGACTATGTTATTGAAAATTATTTTTATAGATATTTTAATGAATATTGTGTAGATCTATACAGAATTCTTTGTTCAAAACGCTATATAGGCCTACATGTAGTATACTACATGTTTACAATTTAGGCCTGCATACATAATTCTGATCTACACATAAGGAGTTTTTTGTCGGGTTTATTTATATGTTCCCAAGAAATTACTTGTTATTTCCTCCGACAACCAGCATTCAATCTAGACAATATATTGTTTCTTCATGGGCCCAATTTTAAAACTTCGGAACGTCTTTTTCACCATTCCGCTGACTACCGTTATGACGTAATTTTTAATTACTAATACGTATTATAAGTCTACTATGACGTCATATGGTATAAAAATTAACAATGAGCGGCATATGTTTTAAAAAATGTAAAAAAGAAAATCATATCACTGTTTTAAAACATTGTTGTCGTATTTAAAAACAATTCCTTCCACATGTATTACTCAGTATGCCTATGCAGAGCACAGATTTACGTCTGACATTATCTAATGACATGCTGTTTGTACATGTTTTTAGTGATTATTATCATTTTGCTTCGTTTTTCGTACAAAACTAACATTAATATATAAAGCTGACCATGGGTATGATGCATGTGACCCAAATTTGCCATTACGCATGCGTCTACATTTAATTCGAATTAGCTTCGCTTAGCGTTCACACGGAGCTAATGCGAAGTAAATTTAATTCGCATTAAATCGCGACGTCAATTTTAATTCGAAGTAAACTAATGCGCATTAAAATCTCCGTGTGAACGCGGTTCAGATTTAATTCGCATTAACTTACGTTTAATGCGAATTAAATTCTTCGTGTGAACGAGGCATAAGATTGGCGTTTAGGGCCTAAGCCTAATCAATATGCATTTTGCACAATATTTCTGAATATTGTCAATATACATCAGGTCTATATCCGATTTTTACAGTCCAGCGGATAGAGAAGTTCTATATATCGTCTGCTTTCTTTGGTGAAAAATTAAAAAGTTGTTGCAGATAAATTTTTTGTTTTAATGTCGTTCTTGACAGATTTAACGTTACATGCACTTCACTTCAAATATTCAACATCTCGTAAAGAGAATACCTCAACATCAAGTAGAAATATTAGGCCTACATATCAATCTTTTCCAAATATCAACTTGATACAATCAATAACCCCCATCCCCAATACAATCATTTTTCAGTGCACGAGATGTACATAACTTGCAATAACAATAATAATAAAAAAAAACAACCCCAAATACATACAAGCAGGCATGTACTATTTCTCCAAGTATTTTCTAATACATGATATAACAAATTTTAGTGTTCAGTTTGTATATACATTGTATACTTTTAGATCTCTAGAGACGCCATCAGTTTTCTTGTCAAGCATTAGTGACAAATTCTCTTACAGTTGCCCACTGAAAATGCAAAAAAAAATTACTTTTAAAATTCTTTTTCTGTTGCTAATAATTATCACAAAATGTTATCTTATACATAGAAATATGTCCAAAAACGTTCTTAAAATGTCTTGTTTTGTTAAAAATCAGTAGTTGCAGGGGTCTTTGCCTTTGATGGCCCTAGTTTTTTCACTACCCCCTTTTGGATCCACCACTGCTCTTTAATTCGGACATTCTGGCGCAATTGTACATCCTGTCTTATGCACAGATCAAGTTTTTTTTAATCTGGGGAGGGGGGATGTTATAACCTACGTGTACATGTATACTAGGGGTCCACAATTTTGTATTTAATTCAGAATCGGCATTTTTTTTAAAAACCACAAGAACACAAATAGTGTACATTCTAATTTGGGGGGGGGGGGGGGGGGGGGGGGGGGGGGCGGTGTGGTCCAGTCATGTGTTTGCATCATAGTTTCTCATTCATACCTTTTTCTATTGCAAAAATTTATTTCTCAAACATCTTTGCCTGGTATACATGCAAGGAAAGCAAGAGACCCATGGGCTGCATCGCTTACACAAGTCACCTTGGCCGTGCCGTTATTCAGCAGTTGTGAAGAAAAATTTTGACCTCAATCACAACATACTGAAAATAAATTCACACAACACAGATACTTAGTATGCCTCAACATCAATATGACTAACATGATCTTGCTGTTCTGGATAAGACCAAAGTCACAGGGTCAGAGATTATGATATGAAATGAAAGACCTTGCCATAAAATTTCAAGGTCATACACCAAGGTATAAAAAGGTCTTGCCATAAAGAATCTATATACAAAATATGAAATTGAAAGCCCTCGCTAAAATAGTTCCATATACTTATATGCATGTATTTAATATGTCTGCACTATGTCGGGAAGATTTCATGTAAATTTCCACTTTTCTAGTCCTGTAGTTCTTAAAAAAAGATTATTAAATGACCCCACCCTAGTTTTACCTTCTCATGATTATCTCTGAGACTCCTTAGAAGGGGGCATGACCCTTTATTTGAACAAACTTAAATACCCTTCACCCAAGGATGATTTGTACCAAGCTTGATTGAAATTGGCCCAGTGGTTTTGGAGAATTTAAGCTGATGGACAGACGGCAGGCAAAAGATGATCAGAATTTTAAAAGCTAGGCTGAGCTCAAAACAAAACAAATCAAAACCAGCTGTCATATTAATTTTATTTTTTTAAATTCTTTATATCATAAAGTTTTATTTTAATCTAATGCAATAGATACTGCTTATGCAGCATGCATAATTTTTAATACATGTGAGATTGGGTAGCAAGCATGTTTCAGAACCATTGCATGTATATATAAAATATAACTTAATTTGAATCAAAATATCATTTACAGATTTCTCATTCATCCTTCATCCTCAATGGAAATTGATCATTCAAGAATCTGGAATTAAAGAGAAATACAAATAAGAGGGATACCACATCAAAACATAACAGTACAATAATAAACTATTCTATCATTCTAAACATGTGGATCAGAATGGCATTTATTGGGGGTGTTCTGGGGAAGATTAATGCTTACATGGGCATATAAGCATGACTGATAAGAATGAATTGAGCATGTATCCACACCCTGGTCCAAACTCAACATACATACACTGTGTAATCTACAAATATTCACATTTAACTTTAGAAATAGGAAATTATGCTGTTTTTTTTTTATTTCTTTGTTGTACATCTACAGACAATTAATTATTCCAGTGGGACAAAATTCTAATTTTATCTTCATGACTTGAAGTGAAAATTTTCATTGTTGAATATGACTTACAATTTAAATTTCAAACTATTTCCCCCCTCAAATTTCTCTTTGTGTACATACCACTGTAAGGCTTATTTAAATGTGAATATTTGTAGATTATACAGTGTATGTATGTTGAGTTTGGACCAGGGTGTGGATACATATATATGTGTGGATATATATATATATTCTCATTTTTTGTAAATGGGCAGTATAAAAATAAATCAAACTCCTGTCCCATTGGACCTATATACCAATTTGAACACAAACTTGATAAAATACATAAATCAGCATCTAGTATACAAAGCATTTCCAATAATTTACCATGTACAGTACCCAAAGATATGTAACCTTAACAAAATTTATAAACAAAATGAAGTATCCTTAGTAATAACAAATCTATAGATAGCACTGAAAGCATGTCACATTCACAAATCCAACTGCCTTAGGACTTAAAGAGTGTGTGTTTGAGAATGCAGCCCAAAGTCAGTTGTAACAAACTCATAGTGGTTCTGAATTGAATAAAAAATGTGTGAAAAGTTGACAGTTAAAAAAAGTTTGGACAATTTTTATCAGAAAAGCTCATCTTCAATGGCTAAAAGAAAAATTATAAATGCATGAATTAACAAGAGGCACACAGGCCTTATCGGTCACCTGAGTATTAGTTAAAAGTATCACTACTCTCATTAAAGGGACTGATTCACGATTTTACCCAAACTTTTTGTTTTTCACTTTTGATGATCAGAATCTACTGTCTAATGTGTTTAAAAGATTTCACACAAAAATTAAGGTTATACATCATCACGGAGGCTCATTTTACAGGGTTTATTCTTTGTTTTGTAAACAAAGATTGCGGTATGCTATTGTTTATGACATTTTCAAAAGAAATGGATATCAATTTAAGTTTATTATATCTTTCACATTTCAAGCATTTTTGAGGTAAAATGTGTCATCTAAAAGTTACAATTTGTGACTATGCAAAATTAAGATGCATTATATTACATAATCAATATTTTACTTGTTTGTTTGTTTACATAAAAAGACTCGAGTCTTTGTTTACATAACACATATTTAAGGCTAAAATCTTGCTTTCATTCTTGCATTCAGAAGGTCAAAATTTTGGTTGTCAACATTAAATGAGTTATATTTGTAATGTGTAACATCAAAAATGAAAAATACTTTTATCAAAAATCGTGAACCAGTCCCTTTAAGACCATATTATTTAAATGTTTTACACACACACATATATATATATACTAAAGAATACTAAGTTTTGGTCCCACCCTGGTCTCAGAACCTCTACCCCATGGATCATGAAATTTACAATTTTGGTAAAGGCCTTAATTCCTGCTGTATATCATTATGTATTTAGTTTTTCTTACACATGTACGATTGTAGAAAAGACTTTTGAAAATTGGTCAACTTTTGGCAGTATTTGCCCTGCCCCTGAGGCCCCAGGGGTGTAGGAGTACTGAAATTTACAATTTATGTCCCCCTTGTCCTAAGAATGCTTCATACCAAATTTGAAAAGAATTGGAATAGTAGTTATTGTCAATGCACGTTGCACGACACACGTTGCCGGACAACAACCAATTGCAATAGGTCACCTGAGTATACTCAGGTGACCTAAAAATCCAGGATGCATTTGTGAAACGCTGATGCCCCTGGATTACAACAAAGTGGAATCAGGTCAAAGGTCAATGTTAAGGTCACATTGTGACTAGGTCAAAGGTGTTGTCAGTGGAAAGGTCTTGTCACATGAAATATACACGTACATACCAAATTGAAAGCTCCACCTCTTATGATGTAAAATATATGACCAAGGTTAAAGGTTTTTGCGACAGACAGACCAAAAAGAATATGACCCCTAATCTTTGATTCCGGAGTCATAAAAGAGTGGGGAAAGTGGCAGAAGCAGGCTTTTGGGCTGTGAAACTCACCTGATTCAGTTGGAAAATAGTTGATTTTTGTGACAAAGGTCTTGGATGAGAACACTTGCATAAAAGTTTCAAGATCAACATGGTTGTCCATGAATCAAGTTGCATCAATGAACGCCATATTCCCATTGGAGGTAAAGGCAATGGAAGACCTATCTGTAGATTTATCAACAGGAAGGGCTTCAGTTCCATCACACTTCAGTGGATATGCAATAAAAATATATGAGTTTTATACATAGTTATATTTAATATTGGCCTACATTGGGCTAATGGTTCATGTACATTTTAGAACAATAACTTCAGAATTCACACTTACCAAATGCCTTGTCGACCTTGATTACATGTACAATTACCTATATAATGAACATGATGAAATCAATTGTCAATCTGTTTAAATGCACCACAATATATAAACAAGAGAACTTTCTAATATTAAATCTAGACAATCCAAATCAATTGTAATTGTGTGTTTCATGATCAGAAACAGCTTAAATACAATTAGGATTTACATTTATTTCAGGAATACTTTTTAGCTCAACTGAGCTCAAAAGAGCTTGTCTGGCATGTAGTATAAACTTTACATATTTCTTACTTCCCCAGAACCATGGTGTCAGGGATAATTTTCACTAAACATGTTATTTTAGCATCCATGGGTAAAGGGAATTCAAAAGCATTCAAATGAAGGGTCATGCCCTTTTCAAAGGGGAGATAATGTTAAGAAATGTTCAAAATATACCATGGTGGCATGTTTAATATATAAAAATCTTCTACACAAGAACCACTAGACTAAAGTTATGTGAGGACATCCTTAATTAGTGGAGATTAAAACTTTGGTCAGATTTAATAATGTGCAAGCATCCTCAGCTAGTGCATGTAGATTCAAGATTGTGGGGGTGGGGGTGTATCATACAGTTATTGACTGGGTTCGAGGACAACAGCTGTTTCGTTTGACCCGAATGTGAGTTCCTATGCGAGGTCAGAGACATATAACATAGTTATAAATGTTTCTGATGAGGTACACGTGCACACAGTACAGCACGCGCAGCACTCCATCATCGAAAGCAGACAATAAAACAAACTTCAAGATCGTGGGATGAAAATGTAGGAAGTAAAATGGTACATAAAGTGCTGAGCTGGTCATAACTGTTACCATCTATGCTTGAAAAAGCAATTATTTCTGCTTACCTTCTTGTCTCGCCTTATCGAATCCCGTAAACAACTTCTAGTAGTAGAATAAACCAATCGAGGTGACGTATTCCGGAAAGATATTACTTGTTCCGATTATTATCGTTCATATAAGCTAAAATCATTCTCATTTTTCCGCCATTTTGCTTTAGAATCTAGCACCAAATTTTTATGCTATCTTTCCCTATGTAGGGGCTAACCTAGCACATCGTTCAAGATCGTAGCGCTACCGAGCCCTACGTAGCCGCTACGATCTTGAACGCAGCCCAAGTGATTTTCAGGTCAAGGGTCAATCCAATGACATAATTACATGTCATTCAATCAGCAGGTCGATATGTCGACGGTCAGCAGGTCAATAGATAAAAACCCAGAAGGCAGAATTGTACACAATGTAATATATATATAATACATCATGTCTATGTTTAATCCAAATAACAAATACCGTTATGACTAGTATACATGGCGATCTACTGACTAGTATACCTGTCGATCTGCTGACTAGTATACCTGTCGATCTGCTGACTAGTATACCTGTCGACCTGCTGACTAGCATACATGTCGACCTTCCGAATAGGATACCTGTCAACTTGCTTACCTGTCGACCTGCTGACTAGCATACCTGTCGACCTGCTGACTAGTATCCATGGCGATCTACTGACTAGCATACCTGTCGACCTGCTGACTAGCACACCAGTCGACCTTCCGAATAGGATACCTGTTAACTTGCTTACCTGTCTACCTGCTTAATAGCATACCTGTTAAACTGCTGGGGCCCGTTTCACAAAAAGGTGTAAAGAAGATGGGTGAACTTGGCGAACAATAAGCCTATTCATGATTGGGCACCGGTTGCGAATCGGGAGTTTAAAATCCGCATTGATGGTATCCGTAGTTACAATAGATGCAGTACCATACTAAAATGCTGTCCAAAATATTTAGAATTAAAAACAAATATATATATCATACTTCAAAAAATGATATTTAATCAAAATCACCATCAGAATTTGTTTCACAGGCAGCAGAATGTATATTAAGCGGTTTTTAACACACACATAATAACACTATGCCTGGAGTACCTAAAGTGCCAAATGACATTACAAATATGCTCACAACATTCAACAGTAAGTGCTCCGCATTTTCATTTCCATATTAACTGATGTGAATGAGAAACCTCAGATGTTTTGTGGTGTAAATCAAATGTGGAATAGCGTTTTCTGTATGATGCAGTATCAATGCTTTGATTTGGATTCAGTTTCCCCCAAACAAATGTTTTGAACATCATTTACAGCGTACTGGTACTACTATACCAAATATAATAAAGACATCAGTTTCTCGCCTCTTTCGGTACAACTCTGAGGCCGGTTTTACTGTTACAGAATGCACATTTGTTATTAGATTTCCCAGCAAATACATATGCGACAGAAACAGACACTTGATTTGCGTTTGTTTTTGTACTGAACTGTAGACTTTTAGACAGTCTGCATCAGTTGGTTGTATATTTGGCTTTTGTCGGGATCTTAAAGTAACTTCTTAAGCATTGTTGAAATTGTTCTTTTTAATTTTCCTTTAACATATGTCCTTTACATAAACAACATCCACACTTCACAGGAGGCCCCATACTTGTTTACATTTATTCACTAGCTGCACGTTGGAGTCTATTACTTAATTGTGATCATCATTAAGACTGCATAAACTTAGCATAAAATGTCAGAGACAAATAATTATGGAAAGTCTATTCATTAATAAGAGAGAAAAAATAGGTAGGAAAAGTTGGTACTCGAACCACAGATATGCAATCAGGATTTGTCCAAAACTTCAGTGAGACTGCCGCTATACCACCTCGGCTATCCATCCCATGAAGAATTTCCGAATTTCAAGCTATCCAAAGTCACCCGTCATGGACATAGAAATTTTCTTGATAATATGACATAAAAGTTATACACAAGAAGTAAGTTTTTTTCATAGAGTGGGTCAAGTCTCCATACTTTTATTTACAAAACATATTACACCTGAACATGTACTAACATAATTTACTTAGTTCACACTGGAGACTTGACCCACTCCATATGAGAATCTGCTTGGAAAAGTCAAATTTACTGTTATTTTATGCGTTTTTTGCGTATAGGTGATTTTAAGTAGGATTTTTTTTTTCAATGTTCCTTTGAAATGGGCACATCGAAAAAGCATTTTTGGAAACTATGCAAATTTTTCTTTTTCTGGAGAGTTTGAATTTTAACTTTGATATTTGTCCCTCGATGTGAGTTCTCGGCTCGATAAAGTCACCCATCTTCTTTAGGGCATAATTTAAGCCGAGTAACTTGAGGCCGGTGTTGTATAGTAGCCTTTCCCCCTACAGCCATCGAAGTTCCCCCCGGAAAAATGTCTATATAGTAGTTTCCCCCCGGAAAAATGGCTATATAGTAGATCTTCCCCCACGGAAATGTGGCTATATAGTAGGATTTCCCAGCTTTTATAGCCCAGATGACCCCCACGGAAAACCTACTATGTATAGTAGATTTTCCCACTTCTTTTCATTCTGGTTACGTTTACGGCGGACCATTCCCATACATATTCTTTCCTTTCTGAAATTAATCCTTTTCTGGCTATTAATTTCTTTTATATCCTAAATGGATAGTTACTTTCCGAATTCCCTTGATTGGAATTTTTGAAAATATATATTAATTCAACAAACATCGTTTCATTCAGTCGAATGTTATGTAAAACAATCATATATACGTATTTAGAATGTAAAATCAGAATAGTTCGTGCTTTTAAAACAGCACCTATTTAGGCAAACGGATAAGTATTTATCGTTCAAAGAAACAAAATTGTCTCTCTCCACTTGATTAACACAAAAACTTTTCATACAGATAGTGGAGTAGACTTAATTTGTACAATTCTGTTGGTTGCCTACCCCTGATTCCAAATTGCCGCTACTAAGGAATCAACTCGCTCTCTCACTAGACATGATTCTTTACACCTCATTAGGGGGAAGTGGGATTTTTCAACTGAATTAGATGTTTTTGAGAGGAAACTTTAACCCCAACTGTTCTTGGGCCATTAGTGGATTAATAGATATGAACGTTATCGATATAATCGTAATTATTCCAGGCGGTGCAACTCGTCCCAGTTGTACTGTCAGTACCTTAATTTGTACATATTCGTTTACCAAATTTCTCCATAGATGAATTTATTTTGAATCTGACAGATGGACGTCATCATATTTCATTCCTATACAAAGAATAATCTGGAAAAGTTTTGATTTTTAGTATGCATTCCTAAAACATTTTTAGCTCGCTCAACTGAGATTTTCTGATCATCTCTTGTCTGTCCGTCTGCAACCTTTCTCCAGAACCACTGACCAATTTCAACCAAACTTGGCACAGGGCTACCTGGGATAATGGGGATTCAAGGTTATTTAAATGAAGAGCCACAGAAACAGTGAAATAGTAAAAATGCATTGACAACTTTTAAAAATCTTCTCCAAAACCACTGGGCCAATTTCAACCAAACTTGGCACAAAGCATTCTTAGATTAAATATGTTTAAATGAAGAGTCATAGGGCTTCTACAGGGGATATAATAATCAAATAATGAATTTTTTGTTGTTACCTTTGATTTTTTTTTTCTGAATCAAAGTACTAGTATAATGATTGTTTTGCTCAAGTTTGTTTATTGCTAGGATCTGCTGTTGCTTATGGGCCTCTCGTTACTTTTCTAGTTTCATATAACAATTTTATAAAATCATAGGATAAAATTATTCAAGTATTAAAACTACAGTCATGCATACATTCATGTGCGTTTCTCTCTGATTTGTGGATTTTATTTTGATAATATTCTTTTACAAATAAAATGAAAAAGCGACTATTCTTTAATGTTTCAAACTCATTTCTAGAATGCAACTGGAAATATTCATCTAAAGGTGAATATAAGATTCACTAATATTCTCCCTATTTTGTCTCCTTGTAAAATGCTAATACCTTGCTACTTGAGGAGCCGTTTTTGGAACATAAATTACGTAACTGTTCTCTAATAC
This sequence comes from Ostrea edulis, assembly GCF_947568905.1. Classification (NCBI taxonomy): domain Eukaryota; kingdom Metazoa; phylum Mollusca; class Bivalvia; order Ostreida; family Ostreidae; genus Ostrea; species Ostrea edulis. Next base: position 61,461,079 of record NC_079168.1, on the reverse strand, counting down.
AGTTTAAAGTCTTAAATGAACTCAGTATAACATCTTATAAATACCATTTATAATAAACAATTTTTAGGTCACCTGGGTCACTCAGGTGACCTATTGCTATTGGTCTGCGTCAGTCGTCGTCCATTGTCCATCGTTAACAACTTCTCAAAAATTACTGGACCAATCTTTACCCAATTTGATATGTAACATCTGTAGGAGAAGGGAACCAGAAAATGTAAATTTCATGACCCACCATCCCCATGGGCCTTAATGTTGGGGTAAAAACTGTAAAATTCATGCAATTCTTTAAAAATCTTCTCTACTCCTAGGCATATAGCAGACTAACTGAATATATAGTAATGATGAGCCAGAAAGTCTCTACCAAAATTGTAAATTTCATGACCCCTCGGACAGGGGTTCCTGTGTTAGGGCATGGCCATAAAAGTCATATAGTGACAATTCCTTAAAAATCTTCTCTACTACTAGGCAAATAACAAACAAACTGAGCATATATTAATGATGGGCAAGGAAACTTCAAACAAAATTATAAATAATTTTATGATCTAACGAAATTGTTTGTTAACCAGGTTGCAGAGTTTCAGGATGGGGGGGGGGGGGGGGTAAATGGTCAAAGGGAGTTAATGTTTATATTGCTTAAAACCTTATGTCTAGTTCTTTTGATGTTATATGAAAACTAGATAAATAAAAAGATGAAGTGATCAAGATGCTGCCTACCCGAGTAATACTTTTGGGGAAAGACTTTGCTGGAGGGGGATGGTGGTGTCTGAAATTCTGTCTATTAATCTGTCAAAATATATTGAGATATTGAACACTGAATGCTTTTGTAAAGATGTTATATAATGTAGTCTATCAAATGTTTCAATTGTAAAGGCTTTGGGGGATTGTGCATATAAGCGCCTTTCAAACAGGTCCATGCATGGGCTCAGGTGACCGTCAAGGCCTATTGTTAATTCAAGATATCGATACAATTATGACTGCAGAATATTGTTGAACATAAAGATTTATTCTGATACATTGTAAGTGGGCTTACTCTTTGTTTTCCACAAAATGCTTTTTATGAATTTATATATAATTTCGTATGTTTTATACTTTCTCAGTAATTCCGTAAACTATATCTCTAAAATGTATCTTTATGAAAATACATGTATCTACATTCAAACTATCGGCAACATACACTCTTTGATACTCAGATCTATGCAATATCAATATTTGTTGTACAAAGCCTGATTGACTTTCCATAATTAATTAATTCGTCCTCCGTTGTGCGTTAACAATTGAACATTTTTAACTTCTTAATAACTACCGGTCCAATTCTTTTCAAATTTAGTATGAAGCATCATTGGGACAAGGGGGACATAAATTGTAAATTTCAGGACTCCAGCACCCCTGGGGCCTTAGGGGAGGCGCAAAAACTGCCCAAAATTGACCAATTTTCAAAAATCTTCTTCTCAAGAACCACACACATGTAAGAAAAACTAAATGCATGGTGAGGTAGAGCAGGAAGGCATAATATGATGAATTACACATGGTGACTAATAATCCTACAAATTATGAACAAAATCCGCTGAGGAGATGTTTTGGAAAAGTTGCGTCCACAAAGTGTTCCTATAGTGTAGCATGTACAAATTCAACAAAGTCCCATAACTCCTGTAAAAATTGTCAAATCAAAATGGCAGCGAAATATGATCAACTACACATGGTGACTAACAATCCTACTTAATATGAACAAAATCCGTTGAGCAGTTTCTGAGGAGTTGCTTTCACAAAGTGAAGTGGGACGGACGGACGGACGGACACCGGTATTTCTATGTCCCCTTCTGCGTTGCGGTGGGGGACAATAAAAAAAAACTATTAAAAGTGTTCATCTTCTTTATTTTATCACATTGCTTTGTAGTCACTATAAATAATTTGCATACAATTAATATAAAAATCACAAAGATCTTAAATTACTTTAAATTTGTCCTATCATTTAGGTTTGTTGGGGTTTAGATCTTCGTTCAGTTTATTTAACTCATCAATCTTGTCCAGGTCCTTCAGAGAAAACTGAGCTGATCCTCTCTGCAGAGGTTTGGGCTACAAAACATTTACATATGGATTTATTCTTTCAAAGGATGAAATGCATGAATAGTTCTAAAATATCAGGAAGTAATATACTGTATGTAAAGCATGCATGATCTGAGAGAGAGTAACAGTACCTATAAAACTTGATTAAGGCTTAATTTAAGCTCCCATATAAGTAACTGCACCTATGATGACTTGACAAAAGTAATAAATAACTTTATGATAATATATAAGTGATGATTTAAGTGACTAACAACCTGTGATGATTTGATTAAGGTTATAAATAACTACCTGTGATGATTTGATTAAGGTTATAAATAACTACCTGTGATGATTTGATTAAGGTTATAAATAACTACCTGTAATGACATGATTAAGGTTATAAATAACTACCTGTGATGATTTGATTAAGGTTATAAATAACTACCTGTGATGATGTGATGATTTGATTAAGGTTATAAATAACTACCTGTGATGATTTGATTAAGGTTATAAATAACTACCTGTAATGACATGATTAAGGTTATAAATAACTACCTGTAATGACATGATTAAGGTTATAAATAACTACCTGTGATGATTTGATTAAGGTTATAAATAACTACCTGTAATGACATGATTAAGGTTATAAATAACTACCTGTAATGACATGATTAAGGTTATAAATAACTACCTGTAATGACATGATTAAGGTTATAAATAACTACCTGTAATGACATGATTAAGGTTATAAATAACTACTTGTAATGACATGATTAAGGTTATAAATAACTACCTGTAATGACATGATTAAGGTTATAAATAACTACCTGTAATGATATGATTAAGGTTATAAATAACTACCTGTGATGATTTGATTAAGGTTATAAATAACTACCTGTGATGACATGATTAAGGTTATAAATAACTACTTGTAATAACATGATTAAGGTTATAAATAACTACCTGTAATGATATGATTAAGGTTATAAATAACTACCTGTGATGATTTGATTAAGGTTATAAATAACTACCTGTGATGATTTGATTAAGGTTATAAATAACTACCTGTGATGACATGATTAAGGTTATAAATAACTACCTGTGATGATTTGATTAAGGTTATAAATAACTACCTGTAATGACATGATTAAGGTTATAAATAACTACCTGTAATGACATGATTAAGGCTATAAATAACTACCTGTGATGATTTGATTAAAGTTATAAATAACTACCTGTAATGACATGATTAAGGCTATAAATAACTACCTGTGATGACATGATTAAGGTTATAAATAACTACCTGTGATGACTTGACTAAGATTATGAATAACTACCTGTGATGACTTGACTAAGGTTATGAATAACAAGATAAGATTATAATCTATCGATTATAAAGTCTCCCAATCGAAGTATTGGCTGTATAAAAGTGGCTTTTTCTGAGTACTTCTATTTTTCTCTCTTGATAAAATCCATGCCAATATTTACTTCATTTAATAAATGTAAGGTGAAGATAACGAACAGTGATCAATCTCATAACTCCTATAAGCAATACAAAATAGATAGTTGGGCAAGCACGGACCCCTGGACACACCAGAGGTGGGATCAGGTGCCTAGGAGGAGTAAGCATCCCTTGTTGACCAGTCACACCCGCCGTGAGCCCTATATCCTGATCAGGTAAACGGAGTTATCCGCAGTCAAAATCAGTGTGTCAAGAACGGAAGAAGAAGAATCTAGATCACAAAGGCTTTGATTTGAAATTCTAAAAAAAAATCCCTGTTTGTTCTTCAGAAAAACTGGTGTCACTTGACCTTGATCCTAGTTTGTAGGTCCCAGCATTCTCTTATCATTTTTGATGATCCCATGTCTCTATCAGTCCTGGTTCTAAAGTTATACAAGTTTTTATAATAAATGTCAAAGGTCAAGGTCAATGGGGATACTAGTTTGTAGGTCACTACACCTTTTTATCATTTCTGAAGATTCCATGTCTCTATCAGTCTCAGTTCTAAAGTTATACCATGCTTATTTTTAAGGTCAGAGGTCAAGGTCACTTGACCTTGATACCATTTGTAGATGCCATCATCCATTATTTCTGAAGATTCCATCTCTTTATCAGACCTATTTTTTATGAAACATAGAACGAAAAACATGTAAGATATTAAATTTATCAGTTTTAGATAACTTCCAGTTCAATTTCATTCAGTTTCCGTACATCGCAAGTCCATAAAACAAC